>NC_086326.1:67304720-67559720 GCF_036172605.1 Pelobates fuscus
CCCGACAGACACATACATACAGAGACACAGACACACACATACATACACAGCCATACATACAGATACACACATACAGAGACAGATACACACATACAGAGACACACACATACAGAGACACAGACATACAGAGACACAGACATACAATCATACACACATACAGAGACACATACACACACACACATACAGAGACAAAGACATAGACAAACATACACACAGAGACACACATACATACAAACACAGAGTCACAGACATACATACGGATACGGATACACACACACAGAGACAGACACACATACAGAGACACAGACACACATACACACACACAGACATACATACGGATACACACACACACAGACATACATACGGATACACACACACAGAGAGACAGACACACATACAGAGACACAGACACACATACATACACACATACAGAGACACAAAATGTTTCCTACCATGTGTGACTTCCCTGGGGTCCAGTGGTGGCTCAGCCTGATGGGAGTCAGAGTTCTCACTCTGACTCCCTCCTCCTTTCTGTTTCCTCCCGCGCGGGCTCTCAGTATGCTGGGAGGAGTGACGTGCGGTCACTTCCTACCAGCGTGTGATGATCTCATCACAGGGGATCCGGTCGCGCTCTTAAAGCGCTCGGCGCAGACCGGGCCCCCTTACAATCCATGTCCATCGGGTGGCCCTGACAGCATGGGCCACCCGATGGACCCCTTAACATGCGGGCCGCAAAGCATGGCAGCTGCTACCCGGTCGCGGGGGGCCGCAGGGCGGCCGGGCCCCCTGGAGTGCCGGGCCCGGTCGCAGCTGCGACCCCTGCGACTGCGGTACGTACGCCACTGCCTGTGACTGTGTGTGAATGTCTGCCTGTGACTATCTGTGACTGTGTGTGAATGTCTGCCTGTGACTATCTGTGACTGTGTGTGAATCCCTGCCTTTGACTGTCTGTGACTGTGTGTGAATCCCTGCCTTTGACTGTCTGTGACTGTGTGTGAATCCCTGCCTTTGACTGTCTGTGACTGTGTGTGAATGTCTGCCTGTGACTGTCTGTGACTGTGTGTGAATGTCTGCCTGTGACTGTGTGTGTGAATGTCTTCCTGTGACTATCTGTGACTGTGTGTGTGAATGTCTTCCTGTGACTGCCTGTGACTGTGTGTGTGAATGTCTTCCTGTGACTATCTGTGACTGTGTGTGTGAATGTCTTCCTGTGACTATCTGTGACTGTGTGTGTGAATGTCTTCCTGTGACTATCTGTGACTGTGTGTGTGAATGTCTTCCTGTGACTATCTGTGACTGTGTGTGTGTGTGAATGTCTGCCTGTGACTATCTGTGACTGTGTGTGTGTGTGAATGTCTGCCTGTGACTATCTGTGACTGTGTGTGTGAATGTCTGCCTGTGACTATCTGTGACTGTGTGTGTGAATGTCTGCCTGTGACTATCTGTGACTGTGTGTGTGAATGTCTGCCTGTGACTATCTGTGACTGTGTGTGTGAATGTCTGCCTGTGACTATCTGTGACTGTGTGTGTGAATGTCTGCCTGTGACTATCTGTGACTGTGTGTGTGAATGTCTGCATGTGACTATCTGTGACTGTGTGTGAATGTCTGCCTGTGTCTATCTCTGACTGTGTGTGAATGTCTGCCTGTGGTTATCTGTGACTTTGTGTGAATGTCTGCCTGTGGTTATCTGTGACTGTGTGTGAATGTCTGCCTGTGGCTATCTGTGACTGTGTGTGAATGTCTGCCTGTGGCTATCTGTGACTGTGTGTGAATATCTGCCTGTGGCTATCTGTGACTGTCTGCCTGTGGCTGTCTACCTGTGACTGCGTTTGTGACTGTCTGCCTGTGCCTGTGTGTGTGTGAATGTCTGCCTGTGACAGTTTACCTGGGACTGAGTGTGACTGTCTGCCTGTGACTGTGCATGAGACTGACTTTTGGTGACTGTGTGTGTGACTGTCTGCCTGTGCCTGTATGTATGAATGTCTGCCTGTGATTGTCTACCTGGGACTGTCTGCATGTCACTGAGTGTGTGTGACTGTGTGCTGCCTGTAACTATGTTACAGTCTGCCTGTAATTGTGTGTGTGTGTGTGTGAGACTGTGTGTGTGTGAGACTGTCTGCCTGTAGCTGTGTGTGTGTGACTGTCGGTCTTTAACTGTGTGTGTTACTGTCTGCCTGCAGCTGTGCGTTTGACAGTGTGCAAGTGACTATGTGTTTGGTATGGTGTGCATGTGGCTGTATTTGACAGTATATGCGTATAACTGTGTACATCTGACTGTATCTGACTGTCTTCGCCCTGCAGTGAGTCGGCACATAACATCATCCAAGCATCGGCGTCATATTACAGGATGTGCAAGGGACGTGTGCATGAAGAGCACAGAGATCCCAGCAGCAACCACTGACTACCAGGGACTGAGGATCCACTCTAGCCCTCCCAGAGCAAGGTAGGGAGGCTGGGTGGACCTCTTAATTATTAAATGTGTGCATGTATGTGATGTTTGCGTGTGTATATCTAATTATGTGTGTTTGTAATTGTATGTGTGTGGGTCTGTGATTGTGTATGTCTGTGTTTATGTGTGTGGTTGTGTGTGTATCTCTGTAGTTAAGTGTGTGTGTGTGTGTGTGTGTGTGTGTGTGTATGTATATATATATATATACACACACACACACACTTAACTACAGAGATACACATACAACCACACACATAATCACAGACATACACAATCACAGACCCACACACATAAACACAGACATACACAATCACAGACCCACACACATACAATTACAAACACACATAATTAGATATACACACGCAAACATCACATACATACACACGTGTATATATAAACATACACACACACACACACAATCACAGATATACACACAGACATACACCTATTGTGTTATTGTGTGTGTATATAAATGTGTATGTGTTTGGTACATAGCTCCCTTATTTGGTGTCCTTAAATATTGCAATCCCACATAAGGATAACAAATAAGGGCGTTATCTACTAAACAACTGAAATTAGGAAAAGGTTTTTTTTTTATTATTCATCTTTTAGCTGTTTAGTTGATAATTCTCTAAATTGGTGTCCTTATGTGAGATTTCCATATTTAAAGATACCAAATTAGAGTTCTGTTTAGCAGATAGCTCCCTTATCCTTATTTGGTGTCCCTAAATATGGCAATCCCACATAAGGATAGCAAATAAGGGAGTTATCTGATAAACAAAGATCGACTTTAAGAGGTGTCAACTAGCCCACGAACAAGAAATCTGGGTGGCTAATGTGAATTATATGCAAATTTGTTGACTGATGCCAACGTGCACTGCATGCTGCCAATGGCAGCACATTACCCTTAGTGAAAAGTTTTAGTGCCCCCCCCCCCCCCAGTTTGGATTGTGGTATCTTACCCCCTATATGTTGTTCCTATGTGTCTATGTATCTGCATGTGTGTCAGTGTGTATTTAGGTGTGTGTGTATGTGTATATGTGCATACATCTCAGAATCTCGCCAACACTACACACAAATACACCCATGCATTTCAACGTCACCACTATATATAACCACACCACTGCCTTCAAAAACCACACTAAAACCTGCATTCAAATGCCAACACCACATACAGACACACATCCTACATTCACGCAAACATACTCCATACAAAAACATGCTTACATTTAAAAACAAACACTGCTTAGTGCTAAATACATAAAAAAAAAAAATGTGGTTGCTTTTTACATTTTAAAGTTGGGGGGTGGAGGGGGGTGCCAAAAATAGGACCCGCCCCGGGTGCCAAATGCTCTAGGTACGCCCCTGCTTAGCAGGAAATAATACTCACAATACATTGCACATCTTATCTGCTAGCACATGCATAATCATTTTTTTTTTAACCTAATCTATAGGGTTATTCACTCAAAGTGAATTTAAATATTAGGTGTTAATAGCTGAAATGAAAACATAGCGGATGTGGAGAATTTTCCCAATTTAGATTTTGTGGCCTAAAATTTGAAATTCATTTTGAATTCCCGACAAAAATCTAATTTTTATATAGCTGCTCGTTCATAAACCACCACCACCAGAGTGATCTCGTGGTGGGCGAAACTAAACTTTTACTGGCGTTCCCATACAATAAAACTTTACCTACCCCAAGGTGAATGCATTTTCCACTCATTGTGGAAAAATTTGCATTAATAAAGTAATTAGGTAAGTAGTTTTGTTGACCAACAGAGGTTGGAAAATGCAGTTCATTCTGCTGGGATTGGAACACGAGACCAAGTGATTTTTACTTTTACAGTTTCTACATTTATAATGCTCTTGGAATCCAGTAGTGTACACATCCACCTAAAACAAGTATAAGAAAAAACATTGTGCAATATAGTCTGGGGATAATAATGTCTTGTCCTGCAAAACGGCACTCACAAACAAGAATCGGAATTTAGACACATCAAGACACACAGGGTTCTATTCATAAGAATAAATCTTATCATAAGAAGAGTAGTAGAAGTCAGATCCTGAATTCATAGAACTCGATGCAATCGTGCAATCTTATGGGTCAAGGTATTACCTCCAGATATGTTGTCGATGTAAAGGGTGCATCTTGGGATCACAAGGATATTGAATTGTGGTTTTACATTATATCAGGGCTCAACAAATCCCATGCGCCAGGTCGCCATGGCTACTAGGAATTTTGTCCTGGTGTCAAGTGTGACCAGGCCATTTGTTTTTCGCCTGTCATGGGGAGTGGTCTAAGTGGTGGCTGGCTGGTCACCTTGGGGCACCCAGAGGCAGGTAGTGAGCTGTAATCTGCTCCTCTTCCTTTGTTCCCTCACGCATCCGCTGTGGTGATGCCGTGAGCTGGAATATGACATCACTCTGGCCCGGCATCACTAAATGGCATGTGATGGAGCAAAGCAAGAAGAGTTTACCGATTACAGGTTCACAGCAGCCACACTGGACCCCAGGGAAAGGATCCACTTCAGCTCTGCCAAAAGTAGGCAGGCTGTAAATTAATATTAAATAATTAATAATTTATGATTGTCTGAGAGAATGGGTCTGTCACTGTGTGTGCGCAGGTACTGACTATACTCATGAAAACAAGTGCAGTAAGCTGGAGTAAGCTCTGGTGACTATAATGTCCCTCTAAAGGGACACTATAGTCACCAAAACAACTACAGCTTATTGAATTTGTTCTAGTGAGTAGAATCATTACCTTCAGTCTTTTTGCTGTAAACACTGTCTTTTCGGAGAAAATGCAGTGTTTACATTGCAGCCTAGAGATAACTTCACTGGCCACTCCTTAGATGGCTGTTAGAAATCCTTCCCGGGTCATGGCTGCCTAAAATGCGTCCAAATATTCAGTGTCTCCTCCCTCTGCATGCAGACACTGAACTTTCCTCATAGAGATTCATTGATTCAATGCATCTCTATGAGGAGATGCTGATTGGCCAGGGCTGTGTTTGAATCATGCTGGCTCTGCCCCTGATCTGCCTCTTTGTCAGTCTCAGCCAATCCTATGGCGAAGCATTGTGATTGGATCAGGCTACCACTTCTCATGATGTCAGCACACTGCTTGTTTTTTTAAGGCAAATAGCATGCAGAGTTACAGTTTCTGGCTTGAATAAAGTAAGATTTTGCTATATTTATGGAGGCATGAGGGGCTAGATGGTGGTGTTAACACTATAGGATTAGGAATACAGGTTTGTGTTCCTGACCCTATAGTGATTCTTTAAGATCAGTTATTTTTGTTGTTAAAAAAATTAAATAAAAAATATAAAAAAAAATGTTTTTTATAAAACCTGGCTCCTAACTTTTTTAAAGATATCTTCTAGACTACCCCTTCCCCCATTATAATGCACTAACTAATGTAATGCAATACTAAGTTATAGAAAATTGAAAAATAAGAAGTCTAAGAGCACAATCCTACTTATGGTATATGTTGCTGAGTATATTCTCCACAAAAGAAACGGATTTAATTAAGATTAGATCATGTCTAATTACACAATTTGCCGTTTTATGGATACAACTTTAAATAATAACTCATACAACTTGTCTGCTGCATAAAAGGTGTATTTTATTATTTTTACAATAATCTTACCGTGTCCTCGCAAATATCAGCAAGTAGTGGAGGAGCACATGTGTTCACACCAGATGTGTATTATTCTGCTACCCATACTATAATAAAAGCTAGATTAACTGGCAGGATTCTAGGTTTCGGAATGAGAAAAAAATAAATGAAAAAAAAAAAAAATAGTCAAGGTTCGTCAGTTGTACAATTTCCCCAGAAAAATCATTACACAGAATAGTTTAAATCAAGAAATAAGGAAATGACTTGGGCAACCCATATCTCCTTACTGTAAACTCAACCAATAAATGGGGAAGGGGTTTGAATGTTTTAGCCTGAGGATCTGCTGTTACAAAAGATAGTCAAACCAAATATTAAGCAATTCTCTTATTTCCACTGCATATAGCAAAGCAGCAATGCTTTTTTGTAGCTTGTTCGTTTAATCCTTAAAATTTCACACAGGGTTCATTCACTAAACTGAGAATAGTGGAAAATTGACACATTTTAGGCATCAAAATTAATAAACTAAGCTGGAAAAATTGCCGTTATTGAAAAAAAAAAAAAAAAAAATCTCCAATTCATGTTTTTTAGGCCTAAAATTTGCAAGTATCTCTAGTTTAGTGGGGGAAAGGGACGGACAGGGCCGACGCTTCCTATAACTCCAACTAGGCAGCAGCTTACAGCGCCATATAGGAGGGGTAGGTGAGGAGCGCACAGGGAGGGTGGGGGGTGAGAAGAACACAGGGAGGGTGGGGGGTGAGAAGAACACAGGGAGGGTGGGTGGTGAGAAGAACACAGGGAGGGTGGGTGGTGAGAAGAACACAGGGAGGGTGGGTGGTGAGAAGAACACAGGGAGGGTGGGTGGTGAGAAGAACACAGGGAGGGTGGGTGTTGAGAAGAACACAGGGAGGGTGGGTGTTGAGAAGAACACAGGGAGGGTGGGTGTTGAGAAGAACACAGGGAGGGTGGGTGTTGAGAAGAACACAGGGAGGGTGGGTGTTGAGAAGAACACAGGGAGGGTGGGTGTTGAGAAGAACACAGGGAGGGTGGGTGTGAGAAGAACACAGGGAGGGTGGGTGTGAGAAGAACACAGGGAGGGTGGGTGTGAGAAGAACACAGGGAGGGTGGGTGTGAGAAGAACACAGGGAGGGTGGGTGTGAGAAGAACACAGGGAGGGTGGGTGTGAGAAGAACACAGGGAGGGTGGGTGTGAGAAGAACACAGGGAGGGTGGGTGTGAGAAGAACACAGGGAGGGTGGGTGTGAGGCGAGACCGCTAGGGGAGGGTGGGTGGAGAGGAGAGACCACTAAGGGACAGCTCTATAAGACAGGGGGCAGGACAGGGAGCTCTTTCACACTACACAGAAACACACAATGCTTCCCTTACACACAGAGAAACACACAATGCATCCATTACACACACACACACACACACACACACACACACACACACACACACACACACACACACTGCAACCCTTACGCACAAATACAATGCATTCTTTGCACACATACACAGAAACACACAATGCATCCATTACACACACATAAGCACACATTTCTTACACTCACTCAATGCACACACTTACAGACACACAATGCATCCCTTATGCATACAAACACAGATTCACACAATGCATCCCTTACACACAAACACACTGCTTCCACTACAAACAAACACAATGCATCACCTACACAAACTGGTATGCCTATACACTACATTCCATAAGCACACACACATATATTAGATCATCTACAATAACACATAACACATCCCCTACACACTCCTCTCCCTGCGAGCGAACTCATGAGTGGAACATGTAGGTGGACTTATGGTTAGGCCTTACAAGCATACTCACCGTCAGGCCCTGGGGCCCAGACCTTGAGCTGTGTAAGGGGCCCCAAAAATTGGAGCTGCTTCCGGTTCCCCCAGAACATTGAATTTTGTGACCACAGTTACAAACAGCCTCCAGAGATCCTGTTCTACACCAGACCAGTGGAGCCAAACTGAAGCCAGAGCCCATCACCATCCTCATCTGGCTGTAAGTTGGCAATCTAGTATATTATAAGTGAAACTAACTGTAACGGATCGACGGGCACCCCGACTGGGTACCTCCGTTGAAGGATGCTCTTAGCGCTTCCTGAGGACTCCAAGCACTGCAGCAGACACCACAACCACCGAACCGGAGAAGCATACGAATGCTCTCAAGCATTTGAATGCTGTAAACAGCTGAACAGGAAAAGCATACAATCAGCTTACACTCCAGGCAATCAGCATACAATCCAATTCCCCCAATAACGAGACGACACTTCGTTTTGAGGTCAAGCAGAACTGACTGTACTGGCACATACAGCCTCTTTTATTCACAATCCACAAACATAGTACTGCCCACAGGGTTTTGAAATACAACCAATCAATCCGTACAATACACACAGACACTCCCACACAAAATTCTCCCCTCTGCCTGTGATATGATTACTGAACACAATGGGTAATATAATTATCACAGGCAGAGAAATACAGTTTTATAAAACATATCACAGGGACCCCAAAACATGCAGTTACCCCCCACCGGGGGATCTGGGTGAACCACATATCCAAAATTCACCCAGATCCGTTCAGTAGTTTGGAAGATACAGTTTAATGCAGATTCCGCAGAACATATACAGGCTATATGAAAAATAATTACTGTATAATGTGTCCCCTGTTGTATAGTTTAAAATTACTGCATGATGTCTTTGTGCACCAAATACCGGCGAGATGGCACCGTGTAGAAAAGTCCAAACAGTGTGAGTTAAAATGGCCGCCATCCATTGTTCTCACCATGTGTTTCATCCATTGTTCTCACCATGTGCCTCTGATACATGAAATGGTGGCCACCCAGTAACTGCACAGTATGTCCTAAGATGGTTCTTAAAAGGGCCAGCAGCAGCGTAATAAAATACAATATGCCCAAATACTGTATTTAAAGAGCCAAATCTCCCAGGGGCCATAGTCAGCAGGCGGGCAAACAGGCTTCTCCAATGCCCAGTGGCGAGGTTGGTTTTGCCACACTAACCTCTAATTTACCTCACATTAAAGGGACACTCTAGTCCCCAGAACCACTGCAGCTTAATAAAGTGGTTCTGGTGTCTAAAGCCTGTACCTGCTGCAGGCTTTTTAATGTAAAAACACACTGTGTGCAGCACTGGCGTTCGATCATATGGCAGATAGTATGGGTGGGACATTGTGATGTCACATGGGGGGGGGGCAACAAATTCTTGCCCTGGGGACGGACACGTATTCTGAGTGAGGTATTGGATTGACTGGGGAAATCTTTGTCTCCACTGTGGCGAAACTAACCTCGCCACTGGGTTATGGAGAAGCCTGGTTGCCAGCCTCCTGACTATGGCCCCTCTCATCAGCCCATGCTAGACTTAACCCCATGGCGATTTTGTTCTGTTTGTGGGATCTGAGCGCTGTTTGGATATATTGAGCGCTCATATCGAAGCTATCTGGGGATAGGTTGAATGTGGGGGTTCTGTTCAGTGTATTGGGAATTATGTATTTTTACTGTTGTTGTGAATAGAGTTATTTTCTGTATGCTGGAGATAATTGGCTTACCACACCCAAGCCATGCTTGCAGGCGGTCACAAAGGGACTTCCAACTAACTTTTGACCCACTGGACCAATTTGCATGATTTTGACAATGTTTGTATTTGGAGTATGCTGATTATGAAAATGTAAGTTTTACGTGAATGTGATGTATACTTTTAAAGTTATGAATATTGTGTAAAACTGTATTTTCCCGCCTGTGATAATTACGTTAGCCCATTGTGTTCAGTAATTATATCACAGGCAGAGGGGAGGATTCTGCTGGAATGAATGGGAGTGTTTTACTGTGTATTACGTGTTTATTGGTTGTTGGGGGTGTGGGTGGTACGAATGTTTAAGAATGTGTATATAAGAACAATAAACCCACAGTTCGGTCTGTTCCTGCTTGACCCCCAACACGGAGCCTTGTCTCGTTCTTCGGGTGGGGGGGGGGGGGGGAAGAATTTATTGTATGCTGTTCCAGTTCAACTGCTAGGAGTGTAAACCTTTCGTATGTTTTTTTGCTATTCGGCTGTTTACAGCATTCGTATGTTTGAGAGCATTCGAATGCTTCTCCGGTTCGGTGGATTGGTGTCTACAGTAGCTGCCTATATATCTGGAAGGGAATATCTCCTAAACGGCTGTTAACCCATTTTATGTCTGGGGGTGCCGTTATCCACTATCAAGTATAAAGTTTAACAGACTCCATATCAACGCAAATGGATGAAATGTCAATCTGTAGAGGGTTTGTTGCACTAATAATAATTTATTTTCCATTTTAAGTCAGGCTGGTTTGAGTACTACACATTTCAAGTAAAATCTGCTCCAATATCCCACTTTGAACTGGAGTATCAACTAATAAGGTTTAGTTTAAGCATTATAAGCGCTATACATCATTGCAAAGTGAATGGTGCTTACTGCACCCCGAGTAACTGGTCATGTCACACAGTCACAGTGAGTTATAGCAGTGAGTTATAGGGGGAGGGGGGCAGGGGGGGGGGACTGTTTGGCTGTTTTCAGTTTATTGAACAGTTCCAATCATCCTATGTGATGTCTAGAACTGCTCTTTGAAGATAAAATACTTATCCCAGAATCACTGGCTGGGTAGGACACTGAGGCAAAACCAGTCCCACAGATTAGAACAACAATATGATCCCGAATAGAGCATCTCATCCTGGTGTGGGAAGGATCTGCCTGCAGCTACATAAATGCTCATTTTTTCTTTTATTAAATTGAATTTGCCATTTTAATGCATTAAAACCTATGGGGCTATATTTTAACATAGACTAACCATTTAATTAATTTTTTTTTGTTGTTATTTTAGATACAAGCCTGCTGTAGACCGTCACATACTGCTGGAGGGCAGGATAGCCTTCTCTGGTGTTTCTCCAAGTCGGATGATGTATTGCTCCAAATCTTTTCTTTGTGACTCGGCTTGGGAAGAATACCATCAATGCAGCTAGCTAGTGTCTCTTTCTCTGTTCAGGCTCACTTTGTTGCCAGGCAACTAACTAGTTGGACAGGCTGTTCAGCTTTTTTAAATAAAAAACACAGGATTATTCTAAAGAACATACAAAAAAAAGGGCCTGCTCGGAAAGACATTACCTTCCCTCTTTATTAATACATTAAAATTAAAAAAAAAAATTAAATAAAAATAAAAATAAATAACATGCTCACGGCAGCTGAGAAATGATGCATTGTAAAAGACTTAACAACAACAAACCACACAGGTGTTTATTAAACATGGATAAGTAGTGGATTAGAATATTCTAAAACAACTGCACCAGTGTATTGAGTTTCACGTTGTCTTTGTCATTATTATTGTGGGTTGCAAAAAGAGTTGCCACACTGAGCTATTTAAGCTTTTATTAGAATTACTGACATTTATAAAGCGGCAACATATTACACAGCGCTGATTGCGGCTGTGTGGAAGCAGAGGCAAATATTAGACACACTCCAACCCCCTATATATCCAGGTACTGCTGCCGAGATCTTCCCTGATTGTGACACCCACCAGAACAAAACGTGTGTGTGTGTGTGTGTGTGTGTGTTTCGCACAGGGGCCCCATAGTGTTGGCCTAGGGACACAAAATAACACCAAAATGCTTTACTAACTGGAATTACACTGTCAAAAAATAAAAATAAACAAACTATATAAGAAGCCACGGTGCCACTTACTAAATGGAGTTGCATTTTCACAGACATAAAAGTCAATTTTTATAGCACAAAAATTCACATGGCTAGTGAACCCAGTTGTGAGATCTTACTATGTCATGGGTGCCTGTGAAATTAACCTTTTTAGTGCCACCGCAGAAAGCCTTAACCAAGGCCAAACTGGACATTGGTCAATAGTGGTAACTTTCCAAGCATCAAATTAAGATAGCAAGAATAGCGAGGTAAATGCAAGAATCTGAACTCTTTGCACAGACACTGCAGTCATGGTGGAAATGTGCACCCATTGAGTAATGTGTGCAAGAGACTGAGGTCTTTTGGAATGGACAGAGATATGTATTGGACAATGTATTTTGCAAGAATGAAACACAAAGATCCTGTTGTGGATACCAATGTGTAAGCCATCAACAATTACCACTGCCTTTAAATTAGCTTCACTTTTAGAAACAAATTCAAATAAACATAACTATACAAAGTAAAATGGTGTTACAATCCAGGCTAGATTGAGAATAAAAAAAAATAAAAACAAAATCAATGCATGTTGTATTGTATTGTTGTCCGCTTTCAAATGGGAACCATTATTCAGATCTCTCTCCCCTTGTCTTGTGCCTATCCTAACACACATCTTTAACTGCTCTCTCTCTTCTGGCACTGTTCCTGCTGACCTTAAACATGCCACTGTAATACCTATCCTGAAAAAACCATCTCTTGACCCGTCCTCCCCCTCTAACTATCGTCCCATATCCCTGCTCCCTTACTCATCAAAGCTTTTGGAAAGACTTGTCTTTACCCGTGTGTCTCACTTCCTTAATTCCAACTCTCTCCTTGACCCTCTTCAGTCTGGCTTCCGCCCTCTCCACTCTACTGAGACCGCTCTTATCAAAGTGACTAATGACCTAATCTCCGCTAAATCCAAAGGTCACTACTCCATATTAATTCTCCTTGACCTCTCTGCTGCCTTTGACACAGTTGATCATTCTCTCCTCCTTCAAACTCTTCAATCACTCGGTCTCTGTGACTCTGTCCTCTCTTGGTTTTCCTCCTATCTCTCCCAACGCTCATTTAGTGTCTCCTTTTCCAAGGATACCTCCTCCCCTCGCCCTGTCTCGGTTGGAGTTCCCCAAGGCTCTGTCCTTGGTCCCCTTCTATTTTCTCTTTATACTGCCTCTCTTGGAAAACTTGTTGCCTCTTTTGGATTCAACTACCACCTGTACGCTGATGACACTCAGATATACCTCTCCTCACCGGACCTCTCCCCGGCCGTCCTGCAACGTGTCACTGCTTGCCTCTCTTCCATCTCTGACTGGATGTCGTCACGCTTTCTCAAACTTAACCTCTCTAAAACTGAACTCCTTGTCTTTCCTCCTCCTAATACTGATCCTCCTCTCTCACTCTCCCTTCAAGTCAGTGATATCCACATAAGTCCATCCCTACAAGCACGCTGTCTTGGCGTCATACTTGACTCTGGTCTCACCTTTGAGTCTCACATCCAGTTTGTTGCCAAGTCCTGTAGGTTCCAACTCAAAAACATAGCCCGCATCCGCCCCTTTCTTACGCAAGATGCTACCAAGGAGCTTGTCCATGCTCTAGTAATTTCCCGCATGGATTACTGTAACCCTCTCCTGATTGGTCTCCCCAAAAGCCGTACTGCCCCGCTACAGTCTGTAATGAATGCTGCAGCTAGACTGATTTTCCTATCCAGTCGGTCCTCTCACACCTCGCCCCTCTGCCAGTCCTTACATTGGCTCCCTGTATCCTATAGGAGTCAATTCAAAGTGCTAACCCATACATTTAAAGCACTGAACAATTCCAGCCCCTCTTATATCTCTTCACTGATCCAGAGGTATGCCCCTCCTCGTACCCTCCGCTCTGCCCGCGACCACCTCCTGACCGCTGCTCGCACCCGTACGGCCAACTCACGCTTGCAGGACTTCTCACGGGCGGCTCCTCTCCTATGGAATAACTTGCCTACTGCCATCAGACTCTCCCCTAGTCTTCAATCATTTAAGAAGGGCCTTAAATCCCATCTCTTCAGGAAAGCGTATGGCCTCCCAGAGTAATCTCTCCCTTACATACCTGTCCCTATGGGATAGTGCTTTGCTCTCTCCTCCAGCTCTGCTTCACTCCTACTTGATATTTCCTATCCTAATGTTTCTAATACCCCACCTCCTATAGACTGTAAGCTCATTTGAGCAGGGTCCTCTTCAACCTATTATTCCTGTAAGTTTTCTTGTAATTGTCTTATTTATTGTTACATCCCCCCCTCTCAAAATATTGTAAAGCGCTACGGAATCTGTTGGCGCTATATAAATGGCAATAATAATAATAATAATAATAATTATTATAGTCCTCAATAGACAGACCATCTGGTATACATCAGGCGACAATCAGGCCTGAACTCAAATCTTAGAAAGATATAATGCTGATCACAGCACATGGGCAACAATCTAGAGAATACTGCCAAAATTCCTTCCCAACAGCAAGAACTGCCTTCACAACAGGAGACGGTATTCAATGTTTCTAGAACGGAACCTGCATTGTACTGCCAATGCAAGAACAAGAGTTTATATGTATCATTTTTCTTTTAGCAAGTAAACTTTCCAATGTATTCAGATAAAAACAAAGAATTACAGCTAAGCATGAGCAAAACAGAACAGAGCTGCAGTTTGCCCTTGCAAACAGTAACGAGGCACCTTCAAAGTCAGCTGATACCAGAGACATTAGTCGGCTCTATAAACACAAGGAAGAACATGTTTTTTTTTGTAAATGCCACAACTAAGGCAAAGTCAAACCTTGTCTGGGAACCTGTATCCATTTTAGGTCTTTTGAATAAGTGGGAAATCATCAGCTATCTTGTACATCCCCTTGTTCTAAATTTCCTTCCTCTCCGGTGTTTTTATGTTAAAAAAAATAAAAAAAAAAATACTTAAAAAACATTAACTTTTTGTGACAATGGTAATGGATTTTGAAACTCTGCTTAGCAAGTGACTTGTGCATTGCTGCCCTTTCCCCTACATACCGTTCTGAAGTCCTCTTCGAACTTGTAAGCTCCTCCTCCGGTGGCACAGAGTGTAGTGTGCAAACTAGAAAAGTTCTTTTCACTTCCCATCTGAATGAACCTGTGCATGGCACATGTTGGAAAGCGTATAAAGTGCAAATTGCCCTTGCGGCCACACATGGTCAAGTTTTTCAGTTCCAGGTGAACGTCTCGAATTCCAGTTTTTCCATAAGCAGTGTTTAATGTCAAGTATTTTCGTATACTTTTAAGGTTTTCAACTTCTTCCTGCTCCTCTTCTGCCGTAATGTCTTTGGGTTCAAAGTAAACCAGTTTTACCAGTGTTCCTCCAATATCCATACCAAACCACGGGAAAGCTGGGAAGAAAAGAAAAAGAAATTTGCATGTGATTTTGTTTGACACCAAAAACAATTCAAATCATCCTGCACACAGTGGTTCATAACTGCTAAACGCCAAGATATAGATATAGATATATATATATATATATACAAAAACAAAAAAACCTGCACTCACGCTTAGTTGATTTAAATGCCGGGTACATAAGCCAGAACTCCAATAGACAGAAATAGCAAAAAGGAATGGCTGCTCACCGGACTTAAAAACCCAAAAAATGTATTGAATAGTATTAAAAATCGACCATTTTGGTAAATTTTTAATACAATTCAATAATTTTTTTTGTTTTTAAGTCCGTTGAGCAGCCATTCCTTTTTGAGAGATAGATAGATAGATAGATAGAGATACACACACACACACACACACCTTACATGGAATAAATGCATTGGCTTTTTGGGGTGCTGTCCTTGCATCAGAGATCAGATGAGTCCTTCAGGACTGTAGTGGACACTGAATAACCTAGCCTAGCTATACATTTCCTTATCAAATGAGCAGCAGCTACACTTTCCCTCCTCTATCTAAGAATGCAGCTTCAGAATGAATCTAAAATGGATGCTGTACAGGAGGTGGGAGGGTCTGGAAGGGAGGGTCTGCTGCTGATTGGATGGAATGTGTCTGCTGACTGTGAGGCACAGGGTCAAAGTTAAGTCAATGATGACAAATAGGGGGCGGATCGAACCGCGCATGTGTTCGCCCGCCGTGGCGAACGCGAACACGCTATGTTCGCCAGGAACTATTCGTCAGCGAACAGTTCGGTGCATCACTAGCTAACAGATGTCAGTTCCTTAATTTGGGCAGAGCTCACTACAAAGAGCATCAAATAGTGAAAAGATGTTCTGTACATTTTTTTAAATGCATTAAAAGGGACACTAGAGTCCCTAGAACAACTACAGCTTATTGTATTTGTTCTGCTGAGTACAATCATTCCCTAAGGCTTTTTGCAGTAAACACTGTCTTTTCAGAGAAAATACAGTGTTTACATTACAGCCTAGGGATACCTCCACTGGTCACTCCTCAGATGGCTGCCAGAGGTGCCCGGGTCAATCCTGCTACATATTCACGGTCTCCACCCTCTGCATGGAGACCCTGAACTTTTGTCATGGAGATGCATTTATTTAATGCATTCCTATGAGGAGATGCTGATTGGCCAGGCTGTGTTTGGCTTGTGCTGGCTCTGCCACTGATCTGCCTCCTTGACAGTCTCAGACAATCCAATGCTTTCCTATGGGAAATGATTGTGATTGGCTCAGACCACCACTTCTGATGTCAGCCAAGCAAGCAGATCAGGGGCAGAGCCAGCAGCAGCATACAGGAATAAAGGTACGATTTAACTATATCAAGGGGACAACAGGGAGCCAGGGTGGCTAGATGGTGTTTTTAACACCAAAGGATCAGGAATACATGTTCGCGTTCCTGACCCTATAGTGTACCTTTCATTTTTATAATGCAATAAAAAAAAAATATGGATCAACTTCAGCTTGGAGGGTCACTTTGAAACAAGATTGTGTAACCTAGAACAGTAGGTGATCTAGGACCCCTCCTATTAGTTGTTGAACATAATCACTCTTAGCCCGCAACTCAAAAACCCTAACAAGCTGCCTATATAATATAATTTTAAAAAGTCCCCATTTAAATAGATGAAGTGAGATTCGCTCATCTCCGCCTATTGAAATTGGCACCGGAAGGATTTTGGCAACATCTACATACAAAATGTTGTGTAGTGCTAAATTATCCATTTGGAACAGAAAGAATGGGTGTCTTATTAGTGTTCAGCTGTCACTCTAGAGCTGCAAAAGAGAAAACAACAAGAACACAATTGCCAGACAATCCCACGTCTCTTTTCATTGCGCTAACTTGGCAAATGAAATATATATATAAAAAAAAAAAAAAAAAACAGGCAAGTAGTGTGAGAGTTATAAATATATCTGGAGCCCTTTAGTAGCTGCATGCCTCATCTGCTTTCTATGCATGGAAGGGCTCACGCCTACTGCAATTCAACGAGATAACCCCAAATCAACGCACGCAAAATCACATTTCTGTTCAAAACCTGTGTTTGCCTTCTACATGACGTAACTCACCCACCAGTTACATCAGAACAATGTACTATTAAACAATCCTTGGGAGCCCATTGAACTTGACTATGTCCTTCATGATCTGTTATTCAATGCTTTCCTATGGGGAAAATCTGATGCTGGAGGTCCCCATGCAGAGCGTGAGGACGTCCAGCGTCAGATAACAGACCAAAAGTCTGTTTCAATTCCGGAAGTCCCTCTAGTGGCTGTCTAGAGCCACTAGGAGGAGGAGTTAGTCCTCAGAGGCAATTATTGCAGTTTATAAAAACTGCAATAATTACCACTGCAGGGTTAAGGGTGATGGTAGTTTGCACCCAGACCACTTGCCTACAGTGTCCCTTTAACTTGTTCTAAGCAAAAGAGACACACATGTGCAACTTTGTTAAAGAGAAAAAACAACACACACACAGTATTTGTAATGCTTAATTAGGCTATGCACACTTTTCTTGATGACAGTGCATTAAACAAGCTGTTGTATAATAATTATTAAATATTGTTCAGAAAGGATATTGGATTTATTGTTTTTTTAATTTACTAAAGGTTTGTTTGTTTTTCCTCTGGTTCCTAAAAAGAATATTCTGTTTTATATCTCAGGAGCAGCTAATATAGGTGTTCATAATGCATGAAGACCTTTACCCTGGATAAGGTGCCAAAGAATAGATCAAATTACCGAACTGTAAAAATGTCTAAGGTGTCACTGGCAATACTTTAAGGGTAAACAAAAGTGTGTGTATATAATATATACACAAGCTATGAATATGGACATTATATGGAATGGCAACTCTCAACATTCCATTGTTTAAAGGGCACATGACGTATAACTTTATAGCTAATAAAATGTTACCTTTACATTGTTAAGAAAGTGTGGCATTTGTGTAGATTAAAAATGTGTTTCCAATTGTTATTTGTTTGGCCTTCTTGGTTTTTACTGGTATGTCTTACGTAGAAACAGAGAAAGTGTATTGGTGTAATATAAAACTTATATAATGATACAGTATACAGGGCTGGAAAAAAAAAAATCTGAAAACCTAAAAAACGTTCAATCCATATAATACATTATTTTATCCACACTATTAAGGAGATATACCCCAAAAGAAAACATGCAAGTTTTCTTTAGGGATATACGGGAAAAAAACGCTTGTAAAAGCTGCAGAAAATGACTTTGTTTGTGCCAGGAATTAACCAAAACAGAGGCTGCTCTTAAAGAAACCCTTATTTTGGATCAAAATGCGCAGTGGTTTAATGCTTCTCAATGTACAGTAGTGCTGCAAATTGAAAAGTGAAAAGTGAAAACACAGATGCACTCTAGCCCAGCGTGCCTGTCACTTCCATTAGTCTTGTGGAGCAAACAGCTTCCACAGAAGTCTCATTTATAGCCTGTGACACATTTTGGCACCAGTTATAAAATGCCAACTTCAATTCTACTATGATGACGGGTGTTGTGCGTGCCCAATGCTAATCAGAGACGGGGCAAGTGATCTCTGTCTACAGGTTAGCACGCTATGGGTGCCGAGAGCTAGAAGGTGTTATTCCAAGCTCTATGATTGACAAGGCATTGAAGCAGAGATACAAACAGTTTTAAAACCCTCCTTTGTCAGTGTAATAAATTAGTGGTCGTGTCTTGGCACCACAACCAAGTATCTACAGTGTCCCTTTAAAGTTCTTTTAATGGCAATGTGCTGCATTTTTGCAACCAACAAATTGTAGTAAAATAAAAAACTAAAATCAAAAACGAATCAATGGAGATTATCAAGCATGGGTGCCCAAAAGGTAGATCCCCAGATGTTTTAAAAACTACAGCTCCATGATGCTTTATCATTCTAAAAGCATGCAAAGCATCAGTGGAGTTGAAGTTCTACAACATCTGGGATCTACCTTTTGGGAACCCCCGACACCTGTCTTAAAAGTAACAATACAGGCTATAGTGCTCTAGGTGCCCCATCCCCTATTAAACCTAGCAGTTGAAAAGATTGCTGAGTTAACCTGCCTCTAGCACTTATGTAAAATAGAGTAAACTCTGCTATTTTAGTCAGATGATCTCAGGAGACCATGTGATTGTGATGTGGGATTATTAAAAATCTTTATTGTACTTGTATTGAATTATTGTACTAACTCCATTTTAACTTTATAATGTGATGATCCTCCATTTTGTCCTCCTAACCTGACTTCTTCAATCCTCCATTTTGTCCTCCTAACCTGACTTCTTCAATCCTCCATTTTGTCCTCCTAACCTGACTTCTTCAATCCTCCATTTTGTCCTCATGACTTAACTTGTTCATTTTAAAACTACCTTACGTGACTGAACTTCTCAACCCAATTAGTATAGTAGACAAAGACTGTATTTCCTGCAAGGACAAGCACCAGGAGGTGCTGGCTACTCCTTAAAACTTGTAAGATAGTATAGTTTGAAGGCCACGAGAACACAGTAGTAATGAAATGTTCTATTCATAAGAGACCTTGCACCTGGACATGAGGCCTGATATCATTGACCGTGTAAAATGACGCTCAGGACCCCCTTATCCCCACCCGTGTCCAGAACAATCCCACCTCCGGTGGGTGGACACGGGACTAACCTCTTAATTTTTTGAACCAATAGGTAAGACACTAACCCCGACACTTAACAATTAATCCAATTGATGATGTTTATTTGCTGATATTCTAATAATCAATGATGACGCAAAATGCCTCTTAAAAGGGCCTGCGCGCCCGCTTTTTCTTCACTTGCCAATAAACTTTCTCGAAGTTATTTTAACCTGAACCTTGTGTGTCAGACTTAAATACTTCAGCGTATATACGCAATTCAATTTTATTGATTTGGACAGGAACAGATAGACATTTAAACATTTTGGTTTACTTTTAAAAAGTACCATAACAACTTGGCGCCCAACGTGGGGCATCGGGCTATGTCCGGCCGGTGAGCCGTCCTAAGGAAGACAAGGGTGGACGGAGGAATCCAGGGGGAAGGAAAGGAGATTGATCACCTCCAGGTACACGGTAGAGACTTCTGCAGAGCCACCGGTATGTTCCGGCCCCTTTGATTGACCCGTCCACGTGTCTGTGACTGCTTCCCGGGAGGACATCAAAGACAGGTAATATCTTGCCCGGTGCCTCGTTACTCACTTGTTTACCTGCATTTTAGTCTGTTGCCTGGGTGTGTTTGAATTGTTTGCCTGTTTCCCCTTTTTGGGATAAAGGGGGGGGTGGACCTGAGGGGATTTGCCTGGGTCTTCAGTGTGTCTGTCTGTTTGTATTTTACCCCTTTTGGGATAAAGGGGGGTGGACCTGAGGGGATTTGCCTGGGTCTTCTGTTGCCCGTTTCACCCCTTTTAGGAACCATGGTGCTGTGGTTGTAGGGAAAAAGGGGGGTTGACCTGTGGATGTGTTCCTGGGGGTCATCTTTTCCTGTTTAACTCTTTTAGGAGCCTCGTGGCTGGGGCTGTAGGGAAAAAGAGGTGTGTTGGATCTGTGGAGATTGTGTAGACTCATAGTTTCCTGGGGATCCTTCTTGTGCCACTTCGATAGCCTAGCTAGCTTCTCTGTGCACGTTACTCTGCTTGCAGAGTGGTGGTACCCTCCAGCTTTGAGCGCTGAGCTGGAGCCATTCCAATTTTTATTTTGTGGTGTGTGAATTCGGGCAGGCATTGCTGTCTTCATCACCACGGAGTAGTGAGACTTATAAAGTGAGTTTTTATAGGGGCACTACAAGGGTGAGGGTAGCGCAGACACTATGAGTGGGCTGCTGTGACGAGGGAGGCATATGGATTTCGGACCGGTGTTAGCTGTTATCCTTGGCCGTTGGTAGTAAGATACTACGGGATTGAGGGAGGTGACTTTGGAGTAAGCACACGAGTAAAGGAAAGGAATTACTGTTTATTTCATTTGAACTGTGATGCATACACTGTATTTCAACTGTATTGTTGTCTTGTTTGTTTAATAGGAGTCTCATGAACTCCTGTGTCTGTCTCTAAGGATTTTCCTTGCCTTTCATCTTTTCTGTACTTCCTATATTATTATACTATCCACTCCCATTCCTCTTAAAAGAGAAGTGATTGGTCACACACTCCTCACCTCGCTCCAATCCGTGTCTACCACCCCGGGTAGGCGGATTCAGTGACTAGTCTACGTTTTGGGAAGACGCACCTGAGAAAGTCCCACGGTTCTCGGGTGGCAGTCGAGCATTGTAGACGTTCTTGTTCAGTTTTCCCTCTCTCTCTCTATATCTAGGACGCTGGTATAGGGGTAAAGGGATTATGGGGCAGGATTTAAGCAAGCCAGGTAAGGGCTGGTTAGCATGTGATTTGGTAGAAAACAGAGAGGGTGAGGAGATGGTTAAAGGTGTTGAAAAGATTGCAAAAGTATGTAAAATTACTGTACCAACGGGTGGAAGATTGCAACCAGAAAGTTGGCGCAAGTTACTGGCAGAAATGAAAGGCAAGCTTACAGATAATGGTTTATTAAAGACTGCTGAAGCATGGTACAGAGTAGCGAAGGCTATTCAGCTAGAAGGTTGGGTTGAGGAAGAAATAAATCACAACGGTGTGAAATTGTTTGTGTATCATAATAATTGTGTTACTGGGGTTTACCCTCAGCCAGCGCCCCAAAATGGCGCCCAGGGGATATCTATCCCCAAGGTTCAGTCAGCCGTAGGTGATAGTCAGCTGACTATGTTCCCCACTCCCAATCCTCCTAACACCCATCCCGTCACCTCCCCTGTCTGCCCGGTCCTGAATTCTGATAGATCTTTCTTTTCCCCTTCCCCGTCTCTAACATTCCCATCATCCTCATCCATCCCTACGCTACCTGCTGTACCTCCCCCTAACATTTCATCTGCCATTCCTTCCCTACACTCTCTCTCCGTTAATGATCCCCTCCCCTCTTCATCCGCCCAGCTAACCACCTCTTCCACCCTTGCCCCGGCTCCTCCCTCTACACCCACCCCTACCAATCCCTCTCCGTCCCCTCCCATCTCCACCCCAGTTCAATACCCCACCTCCTTCCCCTCCCCAGCCTGGCCCTACCCCTTCCCATATCCCATGGCCCTGCCCTATCCCGGATATCCACTACCCCTTCCCCAAGCCACTCCCCAGGTTCCGGTCATGCCCAGTCCGGCACAGTCTGCCCCGGATGTGCCCACATCCAACATGGCCGCCACTTCTTCCCTTAACCCTAATGCAGTACCTTTTCCGGCCACCAATATGGCGGCCCCCAGTACAGCCCTGATGCCGGCAATTCCCGGTGACTACCTATCTGGTTATGATCCGCTAGCCACCCCCGCATCTGGGACCCCCGCTCATCCTCCGGTCCTGTCACCTTACTCGGGCCCTGCACGTAAGAGAGCTCAGATCATAGAATTAGATGAGGGAGAAGAGGATAGGTTATCCCAGGACTCGTTGGAGGCTGCAGGAGCCGCTGCAGGAGCCTCAACTCATCGTTCTATCGATGATCCCTTTGGACACAAGGGTCGGGGAGAACGGACCCCTCCTAAGTATGTTGCTTTTAACCCCACTCAAGCTAGTGCATTAATGAAATCGCTCCCTGACCCAGAAAAACAGCCTATGCCTTTTTACCGAGGGATAGTTCAAATTCAAAAGACTTATTCCGCCGCATGGCGTGATCTACTCAGCATTTGTGCTATTAAAGCAGGGGATGCATATTGGCCAAGCATGGCCCGTCACCTCAGTACAGATCTGCTTTCCAGTGATGTTGATTATCCCTCCGGGGTAACCTTCTGCACCCAATTAAGAGAATGGGCTAAGGACAAACTTGCAGATCAGGCTGCTGGCCTTACTGATGTTATACAAGATAAAGGAGAATCAGTGGAAAGGTTTCATGCAAGACTGTATCAAATGTTTACAGATTTGGGGTTTGATCTTACTGACAAGATTCATTCACAAATGCTGTCCGGTGCGTTTGTCCAAGGTGTTAAAGACTCAATACGCAAGGGAATTATTGCTGCACGCCCTGAATATAAGGTTGTTCCCCTGGATACCCTGCTTTTAGTTGCTAGGGGCCTAGAATCTGCCCAGACCCCCAGAAGACCAAGCTCTGCTCCTCTTATGGTATCACGCAGTATCCCTGTTCCCAGGGGCACCAGACCAGAGGATGGTTTCTGCTTTAATTGCAAGGCTAAAGGTCATTTTAAAAGTGATTGCCCGGAACCCAAAAGAGAGCCAAGAAAGCCATCCAGGCCTGCCCCGGCCACTAAGGCCGAAAAAGGGGTTCCAATAGTTGAGGAACCCGATGAATAGGAAATTGGCAAGCCTGTGTCTGTGACCCCTGTCATGGCAGTGTCTACAGGGGATAAAGGGGGGCCACTTGCCACAGTGACTTTGCCCATTGAAGGCCACCCTACCACATTTCTTGTTGACACAGGTGCAGCCCGTAGTGTTCTGCGAGAACAAGACCTGCCAGACCCATCTTTTCTGTCAAATATTGATGTCTCGTGTTGGAGTGGATGGCCAGCCAAGACATAGCCCTTTAACAACTCCACTACGAGTTGGCTCTAGCCTGCTTGCTCGCTTTGTGGTATCCTCCACATGCCCAATTAACCTGTTAGGTGCTGATGTTCTCTCACGCCTGCAAGCATCCATCACCTTCACCCCAGACGGGCAGGTAGAAATGTTCCCACCTCTATCTGTATCAGACACCTCAGCCCTGTGCTCCTTGCCTCTGATGCTGCATTTAGAAAAGCCCCGTGAGGAAGCAGCAGAATTAAAGTCCAATTTCCCAGAGGAATTAAAAACACAGGTGCCCGCCAAGTTATGGTCCTCAGGCCCAGAGGACATAGGTCACCTGAATGTTCCCCCTGTGGTGGTAAAGCTTATTCCAGGAGCTAAGTTACCAAGAAAGCCACAATATCCATTAAAACCAGCACAGTCTGCTGCCATTTCTGTCCACATCAAGGCACTCTTAGAGAAGGGTGCCCTGGTAAAATGTAAATCTGAATGCAACACCCCATTATTTCCTGTGAAAAAGAAAACTCCAAAAGGTGAGCCAGAGAAGTACAGGATGGTCCAGGATCTCCGTGCTGTTAATGAAGCCACCGTCCTGGACATCCCTCTTGTACCAAATCCCCATACTCTGCTCTCTGGAGTCCCACCATCTGCAAAATTCTTCACAGTCATTGACCTGGCCAATGCCTTTTTCAGTGTCCCACTGGACCCATCCTGTCAATACCTGTTTGCTTTCACTCATGAGATGCAACAGTATACCTGGACTGTCATGCCCCAAGGGGCACAAAATTCTCCCAGTCAATTTGCAAAGGCCATGGGTACCATCCTTGACCCATGGCAAGCTGAGCACCCAGAAGTTGTCTTGCTCCAGTATGTGGATGATTTACTGCTCTGTGGAGAGGATATACCCACTACTGAAAGGTGCTCAATTAGTCTTCTTTCCTATTTGGCAGAACAGGGATGTAAAGCTTCACTCACCAAGCTGCAATTCTGCCAATCTTCAGTGATTTTCCTTGGACATTGCCTATCTCAAGGTACCAGACATCTTACTCGGGACCGGGTAAGAGCTGTTCTGGACATTCCACCTCCAAGGACTTCAAAGTCTCTTCATGCCTTCCTAGGCCTCATTTCCTACTGCAGAGCATGGATCCCAGAAGCCTCTCTGCTTATGCAACCTCTCTATGATGCTCTTAAATCTGACCCATTCTGTCTGACCAATGAAGCTCTGGACAATTTCAATGCTCTAAAACGTGCCATTGCTTCTGCTCCTGCCTTGGGCCTACCTGACTACTCCAAACCTTTCAAATTATTTGTCTCTGAAAGACAAGGCCATGCAACAGGAGTTCTCACCCAAACTAATGACTTAAGAGGCCGCCAAAGGCCTATTGGATATTTCTCATGTCAACTGGACATTGTGGCTAGAGGGACCCCTTCCTGCCTTAGGGCTGTTTTTGCTGCTAGAGAACTCATAGAAAGAACCTCAGACCTGGTCCTTGGCCACCCTCTGGTTGTTTTGGCCCCTCATGACATTTCTGCTATCATCAACCAAGTCCAGCTCAAGCACGTGTCTCCAGCCAGACACCTGCGCCTACAGTGTCATCTTCTTTTGCCTGACAACATTTCCATCCAGAGATGTCAAGTGCTTAATCCATCCACTCTTCTTCCACTCCCTGAGGGGGGTATCTATTATGGATTTATCACGGATGAAACCTACATTTACCTGCTCTGTGGATGTACCAAGAAAGTCATGCATTCACATTTGTCATTTTATGAAGATGAGACACCTCTTTGTGAAGGCCCGGATTACGCCTTCTGTACCATGTGGTACAAGCCGAACATTACTCCTGAACCTTGATATGAAGATGAGCTTTACCACTGGACCGATGTAAAGCTCACTGCACAAGATTTCTATTGTGACTCTGAAGGCAATAGCATGGTCTTGGTCCAGCTACCTCAACAACTTAACTACCTTTACCGCCATTGGGATACCGCTATCCCACATATTCCTGTTACCAAGTTGAAGACAAGGTCATGGAATGATCTTGGGCCCATGGCAAAACTATGGGCCACCATGAATGAAGAACAGCTACAGGAAAATGGTATTGCCAAATACCCAACAACTGACCTTCTAGAAGCATGGCCACGCCATTTCCTGGAAAAGGAATTTCAAGATCTGGTCATAAAGAATGATTATGACCCAGAAACACCTCATGACTGTTTCGAACAGATGAAAATGGAAACAGTGCACTTACCAACTGTGCATGAAAATCCATTACCAGATCCAGATTTTACCCTGTTTGTGGACGGATCAAGATATGCTGATGAAGAAGGAAGATATCATACAGGATATGCCGTAACCACAACAGACGAAGTCATCAAATCATCATCCTTACCGCCAGCAATGTCTGCGCAAGAAGCTGAATTACAGGCTCTGACTTCAGCATGCAAAATTTCCGAAGGAAAACGTGCCAACATCTATACAGATTCAAG
The DNA here is from genome assembly GCF_036172605.1 of Pelobates fuscus. Classification (NCBI taxonomy): domain Eukaryota; kingdom Metazoa; phylum Chordata; class Amphibia; order Anura; family Pelobatidae; genus Pelobates; species Pelobates fuscus. The sequence continues at coordinate 67,330,951 of NC_086326.1, forward strand.
ATATGCTCTGGGTGTGGCACATGACTTCGGCCTAATTTGGAAGACAAGAGGATTTCTTACCACCGCCGGTACACCAGTCAAACACAGCACTGCAATCAAGGAGCTAATGGATGCCCTCCTACTCCCTAAAGAAGTGGCCGTTTTGAAAGTCAAGGCCCATGGGAAATTGGATACAGATGAAGCAAAGGGCAACCATTTAGCTGATCAGGCTGCTAAGCTAGCGGCCAGGGATCTGCAGGAAGTGGATGAAGAAGTGTCCGGACAAGAAGAAGAAGAAGTTCCTATTTTTACTCTGCAAACTCTTCCTACTGATTTGCGAATTTTGCGAGAACAGCAAGCTGCAGTCACTCCTGAAGAAATCCAGAAATGGAAAAAGAAAGGAGCTGTCCAAAAGGACGGAATATATTACAACAACTTCAAATTTTGTCTTCCCAGAAATTTGTATCCAGCAGTTGTCCAATGGGCACATGGGCCTGCACACCTATCAAAAGAATTGATGGCCGCCCTCATACAGAAGTATTATGAAGCACCTGGAATCACAACATTGATCAATAGCTTCTGCAAGGCCTGTGTCATTTGTGCAAAATGCAATCCAGGAAGACCAATCAAGGTGCCTGCAAAACACCTGGCAAAGCCCATGTACCCCTTCCAGCGAATTCAAATTGACCACATCCAAATGCCCAAGAGTGGGCCCCATGAATATGCACTAGTAGTAGTGGACATGTTCTCAGGATGGCCAGAGGCCTACCCAGTGGCCAATATCACTGCAAAAACAACCGCAAGACGCCTACTTACAGAGATAGTATGTAGGTTCGGACTCCCAGAAGTCATTGAAAGTGATCAAGGCCCAGCTTTCACAGCAACAGTGACTAAAGAAATTTGGACTGCTCTAGGGGTGACTCTAGCCTTCCACACCCCTTACCACCCACAAAGTAGTGGTAAAGTGGAGCGCATGAATGGCACTCTAAAAACCAGAATGTTAAAAATGTCACAAGAAACAAAGATGCCCTGGCCAGAAAGCCTGCCAATAGCTTTATTTAGTGTTAGGCACACACCTAGAGGGAAGCATTCACTGTCCCCATATGAGGTTCTATTTGGGACAGCACCCAGACTAGGTTGTTATTATCCGCAGCAGTTGCAGCTCCAATCAGATGTTTTAGTAGACTATGTAACTGAACTTGCAAGTGTTTTAAACAAAATACATGCCCAAGTTTTCTGTTCAATTCCAGATCCCGAATTGGATACAGGTTCCCATAACCTGCTTCCCGGAGATTGGGTCCTGGTCAAGAAGTTTGTGCGGAAAAATACCCTGGAACCAAGATTTGACGGTCCATTCCAAGTTCTCCTGATTACCGCAACCTCCGTCAAACTGGCCGGTAGGCCAAATTGGATCCACGCTTCCCACTGCAAGAAATCTCCTGCCCCAGAGGAAGCGAATACCGCACAAACATGTATCTCTGGTACACCTTCTCCCTAATTAGCCTTATAAAGGCCCAGCAAGTAGCCATTACCAAAGATATTAGTGGGTACACCTTCTGGTATAATTCATCGTGTACCCAGGTGGCTACTTATACCTTTGACTACTGTGATATTGTAGAATGCCCATTTCCCACACCACAAATCCAGAGCATCTATAGAGATATCCCTCATTCGAAAGACCCATATGTTTGTGTAGTTGACAAGCAATGGGGGCACAATTGTGACCATTGGGGGGCGGCGGGATGGAATGCCGAGCCTGCCTGGGGTTACAAACCAAAAAGTGCCGTATCTAAAGTAGATGATCATGGTAGATCCCTTCTCCAGAGAATGACTTTGAGAAAGCCTGGGGGGAGTACACCAATGAAACTAATCCTTAACATTGAGCATCCAAGCCCAACAGATGCGGACCAGTATGTGATGGGAATGTATTGGAAAAAGGGTTCCTACCGTAAATTAGGGCATTTCTACCTCAAAGATATGTGTAACTCTTCTGAGTGGCAAGGGGCCACCCATATGGTCCCTAACCCATTAAAACCTCATATCCAGACCTTTCAAGACATGATGGCCATTGCTAACCCCACCTTTGAAGATACCATGGCCGCTGAAACAGGTTTTAATGATGTAAATCTATGGTTAGAATGGATGAAATATAATGCTAATAAGCATAATAGAACTGCATGCTATGTGTGTGGCGGTGCCCGGCCTCACCTGGGTACTGTGCCTTTAATCCTGCCAGTAGATATAGAAGAATGTGTTTTAAGCCTTTTTGCCTATCACTATAATTTTAACAGGTCCATATGTATTGCATGGACAAAAGAGTATCCTCTCCTAACCCAGGATGTCAAACCCCCAGATGGTATTACCGTGTATAAAGGTAACTACACTTGTTATGCTAATTATGATGGAATGGGTAAATTCTTGGGTAACTTCTCTAAAGGGTATTGTGCTACCTACAGAAATGTCTCTATGGACTTGTTGCAGTTTCACACCAGGTCATTAGGGGATATTTACTGGTTGTGTGGGGATTTACAGCTAAGATCCAGAATGGACAAGCAGTGGTGGGGGGAGTGTACTCTGGCTAAAGCTATTATGCCTATACATATCATCTCTGACACACACCTCGTCACCCATGGGTCCAAACACACTAAGGTTAAGCGTGACGCCCCAGTGAAAGGAAGTTTTGATCCTCATGTGTATATTGATGCCATTGGAGTGCCTTGGGGGGTGCCCAATGAGTTTAAAGCAAGGGATGAAGTTGCTGCAGGATTTGAATCAATTTTTACCATAGTTACTGCAAACAAGAATTTAAATTGGATAAATTACATTTATTATAATCAACAGCGTTTTGTTAATTATACCAGAGACGCCCTCCAGGGGTTGGCCGAACAGCTGCAGGCCACATCCCAAATGGCTTTCCAGAATAGAATGGCCCTAGATATGATCTTAGCCGAGAAAGGAGGGGTTTGTAAAATTTTGCCCGACACCATGACATGTTGTACATATATCCCAGAAAACACAGGCCCTAATGGTAAAGTTACATTAGCCATAGAAAAATTAAATGACCTGTCTGAAGAGTTAAAAAGGAATTCTGGGATAAAAGATCCCTGGGAAAGATGGTTTGGTTGGATGACAGGATGGCAAAAGGCTTTAATGCAGATTGGTATGGCTATACTAATTTTCCTTTTTATTTTTGCTCTTCTCTTTTGTTGTATCCTCCCATGTCTGAGAAAATCCCTCATGAAGACTGTTGACCAAGCGGCACCCACTTTCACCCATCTCGAAGTTGATGACCAAGATTTCCAAGACGTCAACTCACCCTGTCTGCCGCTGCAAACAATCCCTTTTGTTGATAAAGTGCAGGAATTCTAGGAAGGGACTAGCTTAGGGACAGCATCTGTCAGTGAATGGTAAAGGCCCCGTGTGGAGAAGTGGTGGGTTAGCTGCCATGGGACACCCATGGGTGTGAAGTGTTCGAGAGCCATACTGACGGATGAGTTAGCCTATTAGGGTCAGCTCTAGGGACAGACTTGCACTTTGCATTAACACCTAGCTAGCGGCCACGGGGTTTCTGTGCCTTTGGGTTAACACGTCTTCTGATACTAACAAATAAAGTTTTATCTCTTAGAATCTAACATTTCATAGGGGGGACTGATGTGGGATTATTAAAAATCTTTATTGTACTTGTATTGAATTATTGTACTAACTCCATTTTAACTTTATAATGTGATGATCCTCCATTTTGTCCTCCTAACCTGACTTCTTCAATCCTCCATTTTGTCCTCCTAACCTGACTTCTTCAATCCTCAATTTTGTCCTCATGACTTAACTTGTTCATTTTAAAACTACCTTACGTGACTGAACTTCTCAACCCAATTAGTATAGTAGACAAAGACTGTATTTCCTGCAAGGACAAGCACCAGGAGGTGCTGGCTACTCCTTAAAACTTGTAAGATAGTATAGTTTGAAGGCCACGAGAACACAGTAGTAATGAAATGTTCTATTCATAAGAGACCTTGCACCTGGACATGAGGCCTGATATCATTGACCGTGTAAAATGACGCTCAGGACCCCCTTATCCCCACCCGTGTCCAGAACAATCCCACCTCCGGTGGGTGGACACGGGACTAACCTCTTAATTTTTTGAACCAATAGGTAAGACACTAACCCCGACACTTAACAATTAATCCAATTGATGATGTTTATTTGCTGATATTCTAATAATCAATGATGACGCAAAATGCCTCTTAAAAGGGCCTGCGCGCCCGCTTTTTCTTCACTTGCCAATAAACTTTCTCGAAGTTATTTTAACCTGAACCTTGTGTGTCAGACTTAATTACTTCAGCGTATATACGCAATTCAATTTTATTGATTTGGACAGGAACAGATAGACATTTAAACATTTTGGTTTACTTTTAAAAAGTACCATAACAATTGGCGTAACAATGTGCTTGCGCACTAGCCTCCCAAGGTTTTCCTGTTGGAATGCATTGGATGAGATAATCAACATTGATGATCTCAGCCAAAGAGGTAGAGCTACAAGGAGGATACAGGCACTGTAAGAGTTTATAGGTAAGTAAATCAACTGTTTTTGTTGTCTTTTTATTTAACTCTTGCAGCGCTGGCAAGGTCACCTAAACAGTGACCAAGGGTAACTTTAACATTAGGAATATTTGTTTAACGCTATAGTATTCCTTCTTAAAGGGACACTATAGTCCCCAGAACCACAACAGCTTAATGTGGTGGTTCTGGTATCTATTGCATGTCCCTGCAATTATAGAATGGTCAACTCTGCCTTTTCAGTGAAAAGGCAGTCTTTACACTGCTGGATAATAACACATTTAATGGCTGTCACTCAGATGGCCACTAGAGGTGCTTCCTAGTCCAGTGTTGCACAGTGTGCAGCAACTACGTCCAGCGTCTCCATGCTCCCCATGGAGACGTTGAACGCACCTTATAGAGATGCACGGATTCAATGAGGATATGCCCATTGGCGGCACGCAGAGTTTTGCCACACATACACAGTAGCCTCTCAATGTGTTCCTAAGGGAGATTGATGATCTCCGCCATGGAGGTGGGGCCAGCAACAGCGAAGGATAAAAAGGTAAGTTTAATACCTTTTATCGTCACAGAGAGGTGGGCCGGAAACATAAATATGTATTCCAGCATTATAGTATTAGGAATACATCTTTTCATGTATTCCGAAAACTATGGCATTCCTTTAAAGACATCCCTGATAGTTTCAGGTTTCACATTGTGGCCTCTGTTGAACTAAAATACTGTATCCAAACAGCGCTGAGGATTGGGGGGCCAGGCACATGCTTCAGGACTGAATATCCCCTTTATAACTCTGAGAATAGGTAAAAAAAAAAAAAAAAAAAAATTCAGAAAACTAAATTACTCGCCATTTAGTTAGTCTTTGCTCAGATCTCAAACGTGTTTTTGCTCACTTGTGCCATTACAGAAAGAAGCTATACCATTTGCTCATCAGACTCATCCCCATCCTTACGGACAGTCCAGATTCGAAATGAGAGCTCTCAATATCACATTTTGCACATTTAGGTCCAATATCAATAAATGCATCTCAAAAAGATGTGCAAAATAATTGCACATTACCGGTCAAAATAGCCAAACTAGCCATAACTTTTTTGCACTACATATTCTATGATGCTTAGTCAGCCACGTGACATAATTGGGAAAAAAAAATAAAAATCACAAAATATTTGCAGTACCAAAGTTGACCAGCAAAATGATTAGAAATAATCTTATTCCATAATAGTGTTATTTATTTCAGTATAATTCTTTAACATACACACCTGTGCAGCAAGCAGTAGCCTAGTGACTTGTGAGAATTGCCAGAAAGTCAAAATAGGTTCTAAATTAATTCACAACAAAATCGTTGAACTGGAAACGTAACGGACATGTAGATTTCTTTCCAAACTAGCAATTTTGGTCTTAGATTTAATTCCCACTTTAGTAAAATTACCGTCTGATGTTTTTGCAAAGCATTTCCATAGATGTGTGCCTCTGGATTGACTGTCTATATAACCAAGGATACCGACATAAAAGTGTTACAGAACCCAGAACTTTTGCGAATTTAAGTCAGACGGCAAGGCTGAGGCCAAAATATCAGCTTCCTTTTTAAATTCATGAAAAGTCAGTTTAGTGATACACCCTGTAATTAGTGGGCATTTTCTTAAGTGAATTTACAAAGTTGCAAGACAGCTTAACTCGAGAAGTTTCAATCACCCATTTCTAATGTTTAACTTTGTCACCAAACCATGATTAGATATAGTGTGTGATTAAAAAAGTCTCCTACTTGCGGTCAAGATTTCCTAATAGAAAATAAGACAAAAGCATTTTAAAGGGTTAAAAACAGCAACCTGTATATTCTAGCGTACACCTCTTTACCTGTAGATGATCACTGCATTGCATTAACATTGTACTTGTCAGGGCTGATAAACTAGTTGGATAAGACGTGCACAAAAACTAAAAAGTGACTTTTCTAAACAAGCTTTTTGATGTGCATTAAAAGTGATTTAGTCTTGTTAAATGCCTACAGCTAACACACTTTCAAATGTGTTAGTCAAGATCTCTGAGGCTATATTCCTATAAACAATGTTCATTACATACACCACTAGGTGCAGCACTATTCGAAAATTAACATATCACTAATTTAAAAAGAGCAGAAAATACCCTGAGATCACAACAGTGATCAGCTCTGAGAGCACTAGAATAATAGAACACATGAACTGCTACATTTACATTCCAAAACATTAACATTCCAATAACAGGTATCCGAATGTAAGCCGACATCAAGGACTATTAAAGCACAGTATATTCTCAATAAGCGACTGTCTGTAAAAACTGTAGTACTCACAATGTTTTTTGCCGTCAATAAACCTCATTTTGGGGAGTCCAAAAAAAAAAAAAAAATTAAAATAAATAAATTAAGCTTGAATAATGGGAGTGAGTATTCAACTACACACAGACACAGTGTATCCAAGAGATCTGAGCTGCACCTCTTACATTTCAAGACTTTCCTGTCACATCACTAGGAACAAGGTCACAATTTGCCTGCATAGAAATTGCAAAACGCTCAATGATCAGGGCTTTCTGCACACGGAATGTAGCATGCAATCACAAAGCTTGGCTTTACAGAGCTGCCATTGGCTGCCCCCCTGCCCATCCTCTCGTGGTATCAGTAGGTGTGTCTGGCCCTCCGCTGCTCTGATTGGCTGGCTGGGGGTGGCATTTAAATTCCACATTCATTGCAAGAGGTCTACTGACTCCAGGCTCACCAATCCACCCCTCGCTTGTATGATGGTGTCAGGGGGAAGAAAGGCTGGAAAGCTGTCAAAGGAGGGAGGGGAAAAAATAATATTACAACCTCACAGCTCATATGGCGGCTCGTGCATGGTTTTATTTTTGTTTGTTCTTCTCCTCTTATGTGTCACTAGTTCCCTGGTAGCCTGCCAGTGTACAGCGTGAGCGATTAGATCATAAGACGGAAATGTGACATTTGGAAATGTTGATGCGGGTTGTAAAAGGTACCAATGGCATATGCCCATAATGGAGGGCGCGGTGGTTTACATAAGGAGTGGTAACACTGTATAGATAAACAGTCTGCACGTGAGTGATCCCCCCTCTTCCACCACAAATAAATCTAAAAAAGATATAGTATGGTTACAAGACAACCTGAAAATAACCCCCTGTTTAATGACTGTCCCCAAAATAGATATATATATTTTTTGGTTACGGAGTAGTCACTTATGTTAGGGTACTTACGATCATAAGGAAGCAATTTTGTAAAAAGGATAAAATCCCAAGTAATTTATTTAATAAACTAAAATAGCTGGCTATCTGCGCCTCCTCCGTCGCTGCATGCCCTGGCTATCTGCGCCTCCTCCGTCGCTGCATGCCCTGGCTATCTGCGCCTCCTCCGTCGCTGCATGCCCTGGCTATCTGCGCCTCCTCCGTCGCTGCATGCCCTGGCTATCTGCGCCTCCTCCGTCGCTGCATGCCCTGGCTATCTGCGCCTCCTCCGTCGCTGCATGCCCTGGCTATCTGCGCCTCCTCCGTCGCTGCATTTGTATTTCCAAGAGTTTTTTTTCTTTAGCAGCCAAATAAGGCAGCAGTGGACATGTAAAACATGATGCATTATTCCACTTTCAGTAATAATAGCATCTGTACTTTAGACTGTTTCTCTGCAGCACACAGGATTGAAGTAATAATAAATTACGCATGTCTGCCTTCTACCCATGGCATGGCATTATATTCTGTGTAAATGCCCATTCGCAAATAACATGAAAGCAGATGCAAGCTATCGACCTCCTCTTCTTTTACGGCACCGGCTGGGTATCTGGCCCTTCCTTTGTGGTTCACGCTTGATATCAGTCCCCTTCTGGCCCTTTTGCAGCATGTCGCCTTTTTTGCTGCATGCACTGCTCCTCTTGCTGCATGCGCTGGGTAGAAGACCACCTTTTTTGAGGCAAGCGTAGGGTAGCAGCCTACTTTTCTTGCGGCATGTCACTTCTTGTTGCAAGCGCTGCATAGTTGTCTCTTCTTGCTGCATGCATTGCGTAGCTGCACCTTCTTCCCTGGGAAGCAGCATGCACTGGCTCTCTCATTGACCTACTATTCTATGCAGTACTTCTGGGGATCTTCTTGCGGTCCCATTGCATGCGCCATGTACTGCTCTGGGTTGCAAAAATAGAATTCAGCCCTTTCTTTCACTACTTATAGCAATTTAGAGAACATATTGGCAATCAAATGAATAGTGACCAAATGCAAACTCCTGCTATCCCCCCTCCCTCCTGCTTTCATGATGTAAGAAGCCAGTATAATCAATGCAATAGCCCAAATGCCCTGGCATAGGTCTTGCTTTGGGTAAAAAAAATAAATAATAATCATTCATACTGGTCAAGATATTACGTCACTGCTTTAATTTGGGCTTTAGTAAGCCAGTGAATGGCAACCTAGGGACTCTACACAAATGAATGGACAGAGAGACTGACCCTTTGGCATACAGACAATGGGTCCTTCACAGAGCCCACACTTATAGCAATAAAGGGGCTATTGGTACCCAAACCAGACTTGCCCTGGGTCTACCTGTGGCAGGACCACCTGGATGGCCACTTACGAGGTCTGCTCCTCCTGGCCGAGTCCAGCCTCCTCCTGATCCTGCTCTTCTTGGCCGGGGATCCTTGATGGAGGGGTTCGGACTCTCTCCGGCTGCTCTCCCCATTGCTCAGCACCGAGCTCGCTGCCGGCGGATGGAATCCGTTCTGCATCCGAGAGCCAGAGGCCGACTCGGGCTGCGCATGATCCCCCATGGCTGATAGGGAGAGCCAAGAGGGGGGCTTCCTCTCCTTAGTGACAGCGGCGGCCTGAGCGAGCGGACACCGAGCCTGGGATATAAAGGAAGACTAGAGGGCTAGCGCTGCGCTGGGGAGCTGGAGCACCGTGACAGCTGGCCTGGCCGGTCTGAGGTCATTGTCAGCCTCCTGTCTACTCTGCGCTCACACTGCAGCCTGTGCAGCGCCGAGTGACGTCACGGACCTCCCCCTCTCTAACACTGGAAGGGAGAGGGGGTGGGAATGGGGCTGCAGGATTTATACAGAGGATCAGGTTGGCTTCTTATTCGTTAAAGCCATTTATTCTTCAGAATAAAATTATATTAGTCATTTCTTTATGATTATATTAGTATCATTATAGGAGGAATAAAACTATATTAGTAATTTTGTTTTTATTATTATTATTATTATTAATATTATTATTTTAAGAGAAATAAAAAATTCTTAATTTTTGTAAAAAAATAATTAAAATTAAAATATTTATACAAAATGTATAATATATATATATATATATATATATATATATATATATATATATATATATATACTGTTATGATAGGTTTAATTAAACAGAAAGTAGATGTGGTATTAATTAGGTTATGATTTGATTCAGGACTAGGACAAAATGTGTTGGGCATTTAAAGTCAGAGCAGCAAAATGTGGGAGGTGGGTCAGAGGGGGTGGGAGCAGTTGTGTCATTACCAATGACACACACACTTCCTAAAGCGGGCATGTCAATGTGATGCCCTCCAGGGCAGCTCATGCTCGGAGTCATGCTGAAGAGCTTGGGCATAAGGAAAATGCTGTGTGTGTGTTTACCACAGTGCAAGCAAACATGTTCTGTGTTTGATTGTGACTTTTCTCTGTCGTCTCTGTAAGTGGAATATCAGAGGACAAAGTAAGAACAGCGCTGGGCGAGGGTGCTGTGTGTATAGGGAGGCGACTTTTAATCTTGTATGCATTTGAAGTTTTTAAGGTTGCATGTTTGGGGGGAGGCTGCTTATGGTGTTGGGTTTATCTGTGTGTTTTGAGGCTATTTGTGAGTTTTTGTGTGTGGGTGGTAGCTGCAGGGATGTATTTAGCCCAAGGGAAACTAGGCATTTGCCTTGGGCGGCACTATTTAGGGGGCGGCAAATGCCCACTGAGGCGTCCCTTGTGATTCCCCTGTCATGGGGGGGGGGCAAGAGCTGACCTGCTGACCAGCTAATAGAGACCCCCCTCCCTCCGGCGGGCGGCTTTCCATCCGAGGCGGCAAGGGAGCTGTGATCTCTCTGCTCTGCTCCCCAACGCGCCTTTTACTGATGCCGTGGGAGACGGAATATAACGTCATTCCGGCTCCCGGCATCAGTAGACACGCCGCGCGGCGCAAGGGAGCGGAGCAGAGAGATTACAGCTCCCTTGCCGCCCCGGATGGTAAGCCCTCCGCCTCACAGCAGCCCCACTGGACCCCAGGGACGGATCCATGCCAGCTCTCCAGGTAGGGAGGCTGGGTGGAAAAATTGTAATTACATTAATAAGTTGTGAGTTTCTGTGAGTGTGTGAGTGTATGTGTGTGTCTGCTGTGTGCTTAAAGGGACACTATAGGAGCCCAGACCACTTCAGCTTACGGAAGTGGTCTGGGTGCAGTGTCCCAATCTCTTTAACCCTGCAAGTGTAATTATTGCAGTTTCACAGAAACTGCAATAATTACCTTGAGGGGTTAACTCCACCTCTAGTGGCTACCAGACAGCCACTAGAGGGACTTCAGGGTTTCTAGGCGACCAAAAGTCGCTTAACTAATGCTGGATGTCCTCACACTGTGCATTAGGAAATCAGGCGTCTGCTAAATCCCCATAGGAAATAATTGATACAATGCTTTCCTACGGGAAAGCCTAATGCAAGCGCAGAGGAGGAGCTTGAGCCAGCGCCGAGAGACATCGGCGCTGGATTCATGTAAGTGACCGAATGGGTTTTACCCCTTTCATTGCCGAGGGGGGCACTATAGGGAACTATAGTACCAGGAAAACAGCTTTGCTTCCCTGGCACTATAGTTTCCCTTAAATAAGTAATTGGAAAAGGTGTAGTTTAAAGAGGAAGGGGTGGGGCAAATTTAGATTAGGGGGTGCCCAGGTTTAGTCATGCCTAGGGCAGCGTAAAACTAAAATACACTACTGGCTGGCTGTGTGTGGTGATTCTGCTTGTGGGCTTGCATGTGAGGGGAGGTTGCTTGAGGAGTTTCGTGTGGGGGGAATCTGCTTGTAGGGGTTGTGTGTCTGTGCATGGAGGGGGATAAGGGCTGTAGTGTATGGGGGAGCTATGAGCTGCAATATATGGGGGGACAGAAGCTGCGGTGTTTGGATGCATCAGGATTGCAGTGTATTGGGGGGATAGGGGCTGTAGCAAATGGGGGCGACAGTGGCGTTCTAAGGGGTGGGCATCAGGTAAGGGGGTGTCCCCATGGCTGGCCAGGTTTGGGGTTCTGTGAGCGGTGTGGCTTCACAGGGCGCCATAGCAGCAGCGTCGCCAGGCAGCCAACACAGCTCACACACGCAGGGGCTGGGAGCAGGAGACCTGCACTGAAAATTGGGGGCACAGACAGATTGGACGTGTGGCGGAGCCAAGACGGATGTGGGGGCGGAGCTAAAGACAGCTTCTTACTGCTGCACACAGAGGGGAAGCAGGAAGGAGTACCTGCTTCCCCAACTACAACACAGCAGGGACTGAATCCACTCCTCCTTTAGCCCAAGCTGACTGTAAGTGAGAGAGAGTGTGTGCTGTGTGTAACTGTGTGTGTGTGTCTGCCTGTGATTGTCTGTGTGACTCTGTGTGTGTGACTGTCTGCCTGTGATTGTGTGTATGTGACTGCCTGTGATTGTTTGTGTGTGTGTGTGTGTGTGTGTGACTGTCTGCCTGTGATTGTGTGTGTGTGACTGTCTGTGACTGTGTATGTGCAGTGGCATACACACAATCCATGGGGCCCCGGTGCGAAACTGATCCATGGGGCCCCCTTCCTCTCCCTCCCTCCCACCGACAGACACACACATACAGCTAGACAGATACATACAGACACAGACAAGACACACATACATACAACAGACAGGCACACATACATACATACATATATACAGACAGACACACACATACATACATACAAAGACACATACATACAAAGACACATACATACAAAGACACATACATACAGACAAAAATACATACATACAGACACACAGTGTGAGGAACTGAATCTGCTGGGTTGCGAACCCTGGTTTACATGCTGCTAAACCTCTTCCTTACCCGTACACCAGCCTGCCTTTTGCAAATGTACCTGAGATCTGGTAACCTTGACTCTACAAGCATTGGCATCAGTAACAAGTCTCTTCAGCTGTGTCTGGTCATGTGTCTGGTTCTTGGCCTATAAAAGCCACTTCCTGTCTCTGTATCTTTGCCAGATTATTGTGGTTCCTGTACTCTCTAATCAAGCTTGTTCCTGTTTCTCCTACCTGTTGCTGAATTTGGACCGTTTTGACTTTGCTGCTTCTCCTTCCCACTGACCTCGGCTTGCCTCACGACGATTATCATCTCTCTGTTCCAGTCTCCCATCTCTGCTTAAGACCAGACGGCCACTCAAGGCTCAGGGGCTCAACCACCTGGGTAACGAGTGGCTACCTCTGGCAGAAAACATTGCTGATCTGGCTACTGGACTCCAAAACTTTGTAACATCAATATCATTACACACAGACAGACACACACACAGACACATACAGTCACATACATACATAATACAGAGAGACACACATCCATACAGACACAGACACATACAGACAGACACATACTCACAGGCACACAGACACATACATACAGACACACACACACACACACAAGACACATACATACAAAGACACAGGCACACATATATACATACAGACAGACACATACACACAGGGACACAGACACATACATACAGACACACACACACACACACACACACACACAAGACACACATACATACAAAGACATACACACACAGACAGACACATAAACATAATGTTTAAGTCACCCGCCTGTTTCCTACCTTTAAGGTGCAGAAGGGTAACTTTCCCTGGGGTCCAGTGGTGGTTCCCACTCTGACTCCCTCCTCTGCTTCATCCCGTGCAGGCTCTATTTGATTGCTGGGAGGTCACTTCCTCCCTGCGTGGGATGTCATCACAGGGGGCCTGGTCGCGCTGTTAAAGTGCTGCAGCACTGACCGGGTGCCCTGAAAATCCATCTCCTAACAGCATGGGCCACCCGATGGACCACTTGAATGGCGTCCCCGGCTGTTTGCTGCAAAACATGGTGGCTGGCACCCGGTCGCAGGGGTCCGCAGGGCAGCTGGGCCCCCTGGAGTGACGGGCCCGGTCGCAGCTGCGACCCCTATATGTACGCCACTGTGTGTGTGTATGTGTAACTGTCTGCCTGTGTGACTGTCTATCTGTGACTGCGTGACTGTGTGTGAGTGACTATGTGTGTGGGACTGTGTGCATCTGACTGTGTCTGACGGTCTTCGCCCTGCAGTGAGCCGGCAGCCGTCATATGATGTCATTGTGGCCTCGGCGTCATTACAGGGCGTGTGGTGGACCTGTGCAGGAAGAGCACAGAGATCCCAGCAGCAACCACTGACCACCAGGGACTGAGGATCCACTCCAGCCCTTCTAGAGCAAGGTAGAGAGGCCGGGTGGACCTCTTAAATGTGTGTATGTATGTAATGTTTGTGTGTGTATGTATGTGATTGTGTGTCTGTGATTGTATGTGTGTGGGTCTGTGATTGTGTTTGTGTATATCTGTGACTATGTGTGTGATTGTGTGTATCTCTTTGTATGTGTTTAGTAGATAGCTCCCTTATTTGGTGCCCTTAAATATTGCAATCCCACATAAGGATACTAAATAAGGTATTTATCTACTAAGCAACTGAAATTAAGAAAATGATTTTTACATTTTGATCCTTTAGCTGTTTAGTAGATAATCCCCTGAATTGGTGCCCTTATGTGAGATTTCCATATTTAAAGATACCAAATGAGGGTGCTGTTTAGCAGATATCTCTCTTATTTGGTGTCCTTAAATATAGCAATCCCACAAAAGGATAGCAAATAGGGGAGTTATCTGCTAAACAAAGATCAAAGAGGTATCAGCCAGCCCACAACAAGAAATCTGGGTGGCTAATGTGAATTCTATGCAAATGTGTTGTCAGATGCCAGCATGCAGAGCACAGCATGCTCTCATCAGACAGCCAATGGCAGAATATTACCCCACCCCCTAGTGAAAAGTTTTACTGCTCACCCCCACCCCTGTTTTGACTGTGGTTTTTTATGTGCCCGCCCCACTATATATTGTTCCTAGAGTCTCCACAATGTATGCATGTGTGTCAATGTGTATCTGTGTGTGACTGTGTTTCTGCGTATCTGCATGTGTGTATATGTATCTGCATGTGTGTATGTGTATATGTGCATACATCTCAAAATCTCGCCAAAACTACACACAAATACACTCATGCATTTCAACGTCAACACTACATACAAACCCCACCATTATATATAACCATACCACTGCATTCAAATACCACACAACACACAAATGCATGCTTGCATTTAAACAGCAACAATACATACAAACACACCCCTACATTCACTCACACATACTCCATACAAAAACATGCATACATTCAAACACACAAACATTGCTCAGTGCTTAATACATTTAAAAATAAAAAAATAAAAATGTGGTTGTTTTTTACATTTAAAGTTGAGGGGGGATGCCAAAAATAGGACCTGCCCTGGGTGCCAAATACTCTAGGTGCGCCCCAGGGGGTCGATACTGTCACGGTGCCTGATAAGCACCTCAGTGTGACCGCACCTGATCGGTACAGTCACACTATCACAGTGCCCAATCGGCAACACAGTGTGGCTGCACCTGATTGGCGCGGTAGCACTAAAGGAGGGAGTGGTTAATCACCTCACCCCCAGAGCCTCTCCCTTTCAGGCAGCTTGTGGTTCGGCGGGCGAGTCCAGCGTTGGGAGGGATGCCGGCTGCTGCAAGAT
The DNA here is from genome assembly GCF_036172605.1 of Pelobates fuscus. Lineage (NCBI taxonomy): Eukaryota > Metazoa > Chordata > Amphibia > Anura > Pelobatidae > Pelobates > Pelobates fuscus. The sequence goes on from NC_086326.1 coordinate 67,346,336, forward strand.
GGCGCTAATTAATAACGCTGCCCACAATGACATCACTAGTGACGTGAACGTGCGTGCAGCGCCACGTTTTCGCCATGCACACACGTTCTGGGGTCATGGGACCCAAATCAGCCAATAGCAGGATTTACTGGGTTATTCTAATCCAAACCTGCAGTTGTTCAGTGCCCTGTCGTGGTTCCCATCTTGTTGGTTATCCGAGAGCTCGTTCCTGATTCCGATTATTGTTTTTTGATCTTGGCTTGACTTCACTTCCTGTATTTCTGGTATCCCTGACCCTTTGGCTTTGTTCTTTCCGTATTTGTTCCTTTCTGTATTCCTGACCTCGGCTAGTGACTGTTTATTCTCTTATGTTAATTCCGGTAATACGTTGTTACTGTTTGTATTTGTTACGTGTTTTACTTAATTCTGCGTGTTGGACCACTGATACGTCCTGACATTACGACAGGGACATGGACCCTGCAGAGTTAAGTCAACACATATTGGCATGTGAAAGAAGGCTGGAAGATCATGATCACCGTATGCATCAATTCGCCCAGGCCTTTCAGATATTGTTATCAACCTCCTCCAGCCCCTGCTGTTATACCCATAGTGTACAGGGCTCCATCTAAATCCTTCTCACCATCCCCTCATTTCAGTGGTAATGCTCAGGAATGCCGTGGTTTTCTTAACCAAATCAAGTACCACGTTGAGGCCTCCCCTGGCTCCTTTCCTTCCGATAGATCCAAGATTGGTTATCTGATGAATCAATTTATAGGGAAGGCATTAAACTGGGCAAATCCTTTATGGGAGAGCAACAAGTCTATCGCATATGATTATGCGGAATTCCTAGCTGAGTTCAAGCTAACTTTTGAGCCATTTGGTAAAGAAAAAGATGCAGGAAAAGCCCTCATACGCATAGAATAATGCCACCACTCTGTTGCTGATTATGCAATTGAGTTCCATACCCTTGCCTCAGAGATGGATTGGACGAACAGTGGCCTCATCACTGCTTTCGCTGAAGGCCTGTCTGATACCATTCTAGATGAGGTTGCTGCCAGAGACTTGCCAGAAAAACTTAACGAGTATATAACTTATATGATACAGATAGATAACAGGCTAAGAGAAAGGGAAAGGATCAGAAACAAACCATGAAGAAATAGCACTTTTCTTGCTCCCCACTTCTCCAACCCTGTTGTTCTAATTATAGCTGCTGAACCTGAACCCATGCAGTTGGGAGTTATGAGGTTATCTGAAGCAGAGAGACAATTCAGGAGGAGTGAGGGTCTGTGTATGTATTGTGGCAAGAAAGGACATATGAGGGTAAATTACCCAATTCATCTGGAAAACTCTTGCACCTTAGTACCATTCGGGAACCGGACTTAGGTTTTATGTATATGTCCCCTACTATGCCTGTTTCAAGACTTCTGCTTTCTGTTACACAACCTTAAGGTCAATAGCAAAGCCCAATTAGACTCAGGAATAGCAGAAAGCTTTATTGATGCTAACTTTGTCAACACCTTTGGCCGTCGAGGCCATAGATGGTAGACCTCTTAAGAATCTGCTCATTACCCATGAGACCTAACCTGTTTCATTGCAAGTAGGGGCCTTGAATAAGGAGAAAATCACTTTTCAGGTTATCTCCTCACCCTCTTGTCCCATTGTACTTGGTTTTCCATGACTAATCAAACATGATCTATGTATAGATTAGAGGAAAGGGGAGATACTAAAATGGGGTGAAGGATGTTGTAACAGATGTTTAGAACCTATAACTAAAGAATTGGGTACAATCAATGTTCCTACTGCCTCTCCATTGTCCACTACTATTTCCTCCTAATATGGGGAGGTAATGGAGATGTTTAACAAAGTACATGCTGATACACTTCCACTGCATAGATCTTATGATTGTCCAATAAATCTATTACCGGGTACTATACCCCTGAAAGGGAGAGTTTATACCCTGTCTCGTCTCCTCTGGAAAGTAAAAACATGGAGGAATATATCCAAGATGCGTTAACTAAAGGTCATATACACAGATCCTCTTCCCCAGCAGAAGCAGGGTTTTTCTTTGTTTCTAAAAAAAGAGGGTGATCTGCGGCCTTGTATTGATTACAGGGTGCTTAATAAAATCACCATAAGGAATGCTTACCCTATACCACTTATTTCAGAACTTTTTGACAGGTTAAAAGGGGCTAAGATATTTACTAAACTAGATTTAAGGAGTGCTTACAATCTAGTCAGAATCTGATCTTTTTGCCAGCTCAGAGCAAATGCTTGCACTCCAGGCTGGTGAGAGGACAGAGGGAAGGTTTTAAAAAAAAAAAAGCAAATGAGCAACGGAGGGTGCACCCACCACAGGGAGGGAGGGTGGGAGGGAGAGGAGAGCGAGCTTCCCATTGCAGCCGCTCTGAAAACAGACCTAATTTTTGCACAGAATTGACATTGGGCAGCCTGAAACAGAGTTCTTTGCTGCAAAGGTCATGTGTGCAACTAGCCCCAGAACACAATTAGTAATAACTCAGTATGTGCAGTGTTTCAAGCTGAAGCATTGTACATATACTTCTCCCACCATGACCACTTCAAAGCACCACCCATGGGCGACAAAGGGGGACATAATTCCCACCATAGCCATTACCATGAGTGCTCTAGTATAACATTGTTCATCCCCGCCCTCCCCCCCCCCCAAATTGTCATTAAGACCACCCCCCCGGGTGGTTAGGGGTTCCCAAGCACCTAGCCACCCCTTGTCCAAAAACACTACCCTTCCTACCCCTCTCACCCTGACAATAGTTAGGTTGGGCCAATAAAAATGCTTTTTGCACCTTGAAACCTCATTCTGCACCGAGAATTCAAGAGGCTGACTATTCTTTTACCACGTTTTAATTTGTATGTATTATTTTAGCATATTGTTCCTTTTTTATTGTCAATAGTTGCTTAGGGTTCTTATGGATTTTATTTTGACTTTTTGGGGGCTAAAGAAAAGAGGATTTAGAAGAAAGAAGATATCTGATGGTAAGTATCATTTTTTACAGGTATTCATTCTATTGGCCTTTTTACTACTATTATAGTGTGAGGTATTGGTAGAATAGTTTATTGGAAGGGGGGGGTTGGGGGGCTTCGAGAGCCTGTTGGGATATTTTTTTGCCAACTTGGGCACTCGGACTAGAGCTATCTGGGGATGCATGATATGTAAGTTTCCTGTGTGTTTTTATTATATTTTAAGTGGTGCTTTGTGTTAGGCACTTTGTATCCGGGAGATAATTAGTTTTGCGGTCAGCAATTCAATTATCTCCCGGATACAGAGGTGCCTGGGCAGGCACTGTGTGAAAACAATGGAGACAGGGTGGACTGGGATAGGTGGCAGGGAGGCAATTGCCCCCTAGGCCGCCCTAAATCATGTTAAAAATGCCCTCTGTCTCTGCCTGCTTGCCTGCCACGGAGGCAAAGACAGGATTTCTTGGCTGTCGCTTGGCTGTGGAGTCAGAGGGAGAAGGAATGGAATGGCCGCTCACTGTCTGACAGAAAGTGAGAGCAGATTCATTCTGGGAGTTGTAGTCCCTGCTAGGGGCTCACTCACATTTCCAGGGGTTGGGGAGAACCCAGCTTTAGCTCTGCAGGAAACTACAACTCCCAGTCCTCGCACAGACAATCTTCTTGGAGGTTGGAGGCAGAGTATAGGCACTAGGCATCACCAGCGGAGCGAGGGAGAGGCTTGGTGTGACTGGCTGCAGCCTGCAACTTCAAATCACATCACAGGGGCCTGGCTGCAGACCAAGTGAGCTGAGCTGGAGGGTGCGAGTTGACCTGACCTGCCCGCTGGAAAAAAACAGCCCCTGGACTAGCCGTCATCACCCTCAGGAGGAGGCCATTGCTGAGGTGAGACCATGACACCCCCAGTTGCCCTTGCCCCTCACATCCCATCTCTCCCCTCCCCCCCTCCCCCATACACCCTGTCAACCCAGTAACAGCAAAATATCCCTCAGCACTGTCCTGTGGTGGGTCTGACTCCTGCTATCCTGGATCTGCGGTGGGTCCTGCTGTCCTGAGTCTGCGGTGGGTTCTGCTGGCTGTGGCCTGCGGTGGGTCCTGCTAGCTGTGGCCTGTGGTGGGTCCTGCAAATAAAGTATTTCTGAGTTTTATTTGTCAAATCTCAGGTGAGATATTTTTGTTTTTGTGTCCATATAAAGATGAGCAATTTGGCTTTTTTCCAGACAGGTGCTTCTGTGTATTGGGGGTAAAACACCAGGCTGATTTGTACATTTTTACCTTTGGCAGCAAGCAGGCTGTATATTGGTCCCTGGGGCATTGAATTAGTGTAAATTACAGGCACTATGTCTGTCTCTCCCCATGCCATGTGTTTGTGCGATTGCCGCACATGTCAATTTGCAAAGGATTCAGCAAGTGCCATCCTAATGTTTTTGACTAAATTTAAATACATTGACCACTGGTCAGTCTCTCCTCACAGTAATTCAAGTATGCCAGTTGTGTCCGTCGAAGATGAGGTGAGCCCACAAGCAGAAGAACAGGTGATTGAGGAGGAACTGGTGTCAGAATGCAGAGAGCAAGCACATATGAATGACCCAGATGTTTTTGAAGACCTTCCTGAATTAGAATGTATCACACCTGAAGACATGTCAGAAAGTGTTATAAGTGATCCAGAAATATATTTTAGTCTTCCTATGTTCCACAGCAGAAAAAAAAATATTTTGTTGAAAAACACCCTTCTCAGCCAACCAGGACCGAATGCGCAGATCTTCCTTTTCAAAAAGCGACCTTTTATTACCACAAAAAGTCTAATGGGGATCGTATTGAGCAGTTATGGCTGAGTTGTAAGATGAAGGATCGAAAGTTAGAAGCATTTTTTTTGCAGCACATGAATTGCCTTTTCTGATTCCTCTTCCTCGTTCACTAGTGGTTGTTCTAATTTTCGCCATTGCTATCAGACAGCAAATAAGCACGAATCTTCAAAAAGTCATTGTGATGTTGTTAGTGCTTATTTTACCATGAAAAAGAATAGAAGCATTGACACTTTAATAAATCAGGCTCAAGTTTTCCGAAGAAAGGAGATACTTCAAAAATTTGAGGTATTAAACCGTATATTTGATATTGTAAAACTTATCGGAAAACAGGGACTGCCATTTCGTGCCCATGGCACTAATGAATGGCTGTACAATTTAAATAACATTGAAATAAACCATGGGAACTTTCTGAAAATTGTCCTATTTCTATCACAGTATGGCGTTCCTCTTATAATCACCTTCATAAATGTGTTCAGGACAGTGAAAAAAAGAAAATAGCGATTGAAAGACAGAAAACCATCAAGAAAACAGACAACTGGACGTGGAGCTCTTGTGACATTTTTGTCCAATAATACATTAAAGAAAGTATTTGCAGCAATAGTTTGAAGCATGAAATCGGAGAGAGAAACGATTCAGTATACAGGTTGACTCCACACAAGATGTTGGAATTGTAGATCAAGCAACAGTGGTTGCGAGATATGTGCAAGATGAAGCCATTAAAGAACGGCTTGCAGCTATTCTCCCTGTTAAAGATGCTACAGGAAAAGGATTTCTTGAACTTCTATTGTACTTGGATTAGATTCCCCAAAAATTGCCGGTGAATCATTTGATGGTGCAGCAAATATGAGAAGTGCGGATGTGGGACTACATGCACAGATCGCGAAGGTAGTGCCAGATGCGGTTTATATTTGGTGCTATAGTCATATCCTTAACATGTGTGTCTCAGATTGCTGTCAAGTATTGGAAGTAAAAAAAATGTTTGGTCTCCTAAATTGCTTGGCAATCTTTATTGGAGACTCCCACAAAAGAATGAATATCTAGAAAGACTAACTGGATAGAAGACATGGAGAGGAAAAACTTTTAAAGTTACAAAAAATTGGAGAGACAAGATGGTGGGCAAAAGAGAAGGCCCTTAACTGGATTTTTAGTAAGAAACATTCTCTTTATTTAGACACCCTTGAAGTTTTATAAAGATGTGCATTGGGCAAAAAATTTGGTTCGGTTTGGCACTTTCGAAATTCGGTACATTTGGCAATTCGGGACTTCCCTAACCCTTACCCTATCACTACCCCTAACCCTTACCACTACAACCACTTACACATCTAGGGGTAGGGTTAGGGTTAGATTCCTGTCATCATTCATGTAATTTTCCCTTCCTCTCTTGTTTTGCCACTTTTCAGAAATCCTAAGCACAGCAGCACTTCCGAAATTCAGCATTGTGGTTCGGCACTTCCGAAATTTGGCACTTTGGTAATTCGGCAATTCGGAAGCATCCGAATTTCTGAATTGCCAAAATTAATCTGAATTTACATTCGGAATGAATTGCACATGTCTAAAGTTTTATATGTAATTTCCCAGAGCAACTTGTTTGAATTGAAATCCACTTCTGAGGCCTCATTTGCTTTTCACAATCTTTGTCAGTTTAGGATTATCTTAACAGCAAACATATTTTTACAGAGTGTTGATGTTATAGGGCCAGTTTTAAAATATCTACAAACCAGCAATCTTGACTTCAAGGTAGCATGGCAAATGGTCAAACGTGCAGTTGAGCAACTGAAAAAAAATTATTTAAACTATCTAAAACAAAAGGCTGAACACTTTGCAATTAAAACAAAATAGTTCATGGATGAAAGTGATGTTCTCAACTCCTTGGAAGTCAAGACTATGCTTCCAGTTCGAAGAGTGGCACAAAAAAAAAAACGCTTGGCTGGAGAATCTTCACATGATGAACGACCTAAAGATTAAATGCAATGTTTTCGAGCTAGTGTGTTCAGACCAATTCTGGACCAAATCATACAAAGCATGACAGAGATTTTCAGTAAATAAGCAAGTGGTCATGGATTCCCACTACTTGGATCCTCGCACTTTTCAGAAAATTAGGACAGATCCCAAAGTGCTAGATGGAGGGGCACTAGATAGAATTTCCAAGTTGGCCAAAGTAAATGAATGTTCTCTCAAAACTGAATTAATACGTTTTGCCAACTCATTTCCAAGTCTTACAGGATGTCTTTCTGAAGATCAGACACAAAAGACACAAAAATAATTCTTGATGAGGAGGTGAAGGAGGAGGAGATTAATGGCTGGATTCCACCTACTGACAAACTAGTTGAGGTACAAAAAGAATCAAAGTGTGGTTCTTGCAAGCAGTGCTTTCATTGCTGTCACAGGTTGTTGTTAAAATACAACCTTTATTCTGCAGCTTATGAAAATCTTTCTATCACCTATGACTACCTGTTGACCCTGTATTTTACACAAGTGTCATGCAAGAGAGCATTTTGCAAGCTAATTTATTCATTTTAGTTATCAGCTAGAGTGCAGATATCATAATCTATCGTTTTATTCTTATTAAACCAGACAAATATTGATTTTCATTGTTGTAGTGGAGGTGTATGTCACCCTCTAGTGTACAATATACTACTGCACACAAAAAATTATAGAACAAAAAAATGTTTACAGGGTTATTGAATAAAGTGAAAATTCAAAGTGAATTCCAAATTTAAGGTAAAAATAGCTAATCTAGAAACATTTGCTAAGTCAGCTAAGCTCTGAAATTCATTTTTAATTCTCACTTTAATGAGTAGCCCTGCTATTGAACATACATTTTTCTCTCAGATTAACTTCAGTATCCCTCATACATGTGTGGCATATCCTCTGGCATGAATGGTTTAATAAATGTATGGAATAATATGTGCTGTACATGGATACAAAGACTTTTCATTGGGAGGGAGAATTGTTAAGTATCTTGACACAGGTGCACAAAAACTTTCTAACAATAAAAAAGAGCAGTGACTGGCCATTAGGATAGATGCATTGAAGGGATACTATAGGCATCAAAACAACTTTAGCTTAATGAAGCGGTTTTGGTGTATAGATCATACCCCTGCAGTCTCACTGCTTAATTCTCTGCCATTTAGGAGTTAAATCCCTTTGTTTATGAAGCCCTCACCACAACTCTTCTGGCTAACTGAGAGTTCAGGCAGGCCCCTTGCAGGCACTGCACAAACTGGCTATTCCAGCCATGTAATCGCATGGCCCAGGGGGGAGGGGGAGGGGCTGGAACAGCTGCAGGGGGACTGCCTGGTATACCAAGGAAAGTCTCCAGGTCGTGATCGCTGGCAGGGGATCGCCAGCGATCAGGTAAGTGCATAATTTGGCATGGACGTACCAGGTGTGTAAGAGGTCGTTAACGACCATTTTTTGTTGGATGTACCTGGTACGTCCGAGGTCGGGAAGGGGTTAATGAACTTACTTAGAAGTTTTTATGTTCTGTTTTGTAAAGTTCACTTTAATCAACCACAGGAGGCTCCTGCAGGCTCCAGCAAGCTATTAACAAAGCAGGGGATACAGAATTCTAATTCAGACAGATTTACTTAAGTCAGGGCTTGACAAATTTGCTTTCAATCTAGGAGCCAGCTAAAAAAGTTGGGAGCCAGTTCCCCCCACAACCCCACCAATGACAAAAATAAATTCTTAAAGGAACACTATAGTCACCAGAACCATTACAGCTTAAGGTAATGGCTCTGGTGTATATAGCCTGTCCCTGTAGACTTTTCAATGTAAAAGCTGCCTTTTCGGAGATAAGGCAGTTTTGACATTGCTGCCTAGTAACACCTCTAGTGGCTGTCACTCAGATGGCCACTAAAGTGTCTCCTACCTTAGTCCACAATGAGCAGCACCTACATTCAGCGTTTCCACGCTCTGCATGGAGGTGCTGAACGTTACCCATAGAGATGCTTTTATTTGATTTAATGCATCTCTATGAGGAGATGCTGATTGGTAATTGATAATCTGAGCTACGGAGGTGGGCCAGCTACAGCCAGACCGGTACAGCGCTAGGTAAAAGATGAGTAAAAACATAATTCCCAATGCGATCGGAGGGGGCTAGTGACCTAAACACTCACTGACAGACACCCGGACTGACACACACACTGACAAACAGACACACACTGAGTAGACAGACACGGAGAGAGACAGAGACACTGACAGATACGAACACACACATACACACTGACAGAGACACGGAGACTGACATACTGACAGACACACACTTGCCAGAGACAGGCACACACACTTGCCAGAGACACACACACAAAGTATTGTTATTGATGCACTCAAATATATACACACACACAAACACGAACATTCATACATACACACAGACAAATACACATACAGACATACACACATGACAGATACAAAGAAATTAGAAACTAAAAGGACATATTTTTAGCATCCCTCCTACCTTTTTAGCTCAGGAGGGTAGCTCCCCTGGGGGGTGGGACTGGGCAGCAGCAGGTGACATCTGGTTAGTGGGGCTGGCTGCGGCTAATGGGAGAAGGAGGCAGCTGTTCCAGACTCCCTGCTTCCGCCTCCTCCTGTCTCTCCAGCCCCTGGTGCGCCGAGAGGAAGTGAACTGTAATAACCTCCTCCCGGCGCTTAGGTCACGCAGGGTAAAGGGCGGCTGGCCGGCTCTGCGGCATGGGGGCAGTAGGCAGGCGGGGAGCAGGATCGGTGCTGCGGCATGTCGGTGGGAGGTGAGCAGGTTGGGCTTTGCGGCATGGGAGCAGAGCTGTCTTTACCTGGTGTCCTGTCAGGTTAGCTTGCCATTCCCCTGCGCTGCCTCTGCACCTGGCCTCTGCAACCTGGCGCCTGGGATTTGTTGAGCCACTTTAAGTTTAAACCTTAGATGTCTCTTTACAGGCAGTGTTTAGGAAGGTTGTGCAAGTCACATGAAAGGAGGTGAGACTAGGGCTCTATAAACAAATTGATTTAACTCCTAAATAGCAGAGAATTGAGCAGTGACAGATGAACAGTTGCATGATGCTATCCAGTCATCAGTGGTAATTACTATCACACAAAGACAAACACAGTCCCACCATACACAGTCAGCCAGTCCACACAAGAAAGCAGTCCCCATCACACATTGAAAGCACAAAACGATCACACACATACTTATCACATAGAGCCAGCCCAGTGTTAACACACAGTTTCCATTACACACAGTCCCCATTACACTCAACCAAATATATCACAAGCAAGGTACAGTGGGACCTCGGTTTACAAACGCCTCGGTTAACATAATTTTCGGTTTACAAATGAAAATCCATTGAAAATAATGCCTCGGTTTACAAAAAAATTTCGCAATACAAAGCAAGTTTCCCCAGGATGCATTGCACCTGTAAGGTTTATAGCACTGCCCCCTGCACGTGGCGTCGAGTGTGGAGGTGTTGGAGCGGCTTTTGCATCGAGTTTTGGAGCCATTCTGGAAATAGTTTTCAGTTGTTTTGGGACTTTTTGGTGCATTTCTCAAGCTGTGGAAAGGTACGGAGCTGAGCTTCATCGTTTACATGCCTTTTATTGTGTGTTCTGCATTGTGGGTTGGTTTCCATGCCAGCTCATTTTGACTTTTTTCTGAACCTCCAGAATGGATTAATTGGTTTTCAATGCATTCCTATAAGAAACTGCGTTTCAGTTTACAAATTTTTCGCAATAAGAAACGTCCCAGAGAACGCATTAAATTCATAAACCGAGGTCCCACTGTATTTGATAGTTATTAAAAAAACGTAGTGACACCAGTAAAGACTCTTGTTTGTAATATGAGTTCAGAGTTCGGAATGCCCTGTGGGATGCGGCCTTTAAGAATTTGGCTGCTGTCACTGGCATACCTACCACGGTCGTAGGGGTCGCAGCTGTGACCGGGCCCCTCACTCCAGGGGGCTTAGCCACAGCCATGACCCCTGCAACCATGGGCCGTCTGGATACCTTATGGGTTGGTGCACAGCCTCACTGGCCCGGGTCCGCGGTTCCCAGAGGTCTGGCAGGAAGGGAGAGCTGCACTGTTCTCAGGGCCAGATTAACATAGGGGCAGATGGAGCTACAGCTCCAGGCACAGGCCCATGGAATAGGCCCATTTAAAAAAAAAACTTTTTAAGGTACTCTTAGGTTTGCCACCTGACTGGTATTTTAAGGCACAGCCGATATTTGAGGCTGCCTGGCCATGACGGTACTGCAGTAATACCGGCAATACAAATGAAAATATTTTTCTCAGTATAAACGGAGATTACTGCAATACCAGCACCGGCCAGTAGGGGTCACTGCGTATGGAGAGAGGCAGGGATAGAAAGTTACAGCATCTCCCTGCCTCTCTACTCACTGATCCGCGGGAGAGCAGCTACACAGCACAGATACAGGACAGAGTCCAGACACCAGCTCACAGCCTGCAGAGACAGCCTACAGCTCAGACTGAGACACTAGGGGACACATGGGGGACACATGGGGACACCGAGACACTAGGGGACACTGGAAGACGTGGGGACACAGACACTTGGGGACACATGTCTATGTCCACAAGTGCCCCCATGTCTCCCAGTGTCCCCAAGTGTCTGTGTCCCCATGCCTCCCAGCCAGTGTCCCTAGTGTCTCAGTGTCCCCATGTATCCCAGTGTCCCCTAGTCTCCCAGTCAGGCCCGGACTGGCCATCGGGCACACCGGGCAAATGCCCGGTGGGCCGCGGTGGCCGTGGGCCGCGGCCGGCAGGGAGATCACAGGATCTCCCTTGCCGGTCTTTGCAGGGCCGGCACTATCCGAGCGCCGGCCCTGCAGTAGTCCATGGCGGGCCAGTGGGGAGATCAGAGATCTCCCTCACCGGCCCACATACAGGATATTTTGGCCGCCGGCGGGGGAGAGACGGAGGGAGCCAGCCTGCAAGCAGTGGAACCCAGCAGCCTCACAGACACCCTGCACCCCTAACACTCACAGCACACACACACACACACACTGCACCCCTGGCACTCACACTGCACCCCTAACACTCACAGCACACACACACACACACACACTGCACCCCTAACACTCACAGCACACACACACTGCACCCCTAACACTCACAGCACACACACACTGCACCCCTAACACTCACAGCACACACACACAAACACACACTGCACCCCTGACACTTACAGCACACACACACACACACACACACACACACACACTGCACCCCTGACACTCACAGCACACACACACACACACACTGCACCCCTAACACACACACTGCACTCCTAACACTCACAGCACACACACACACACTGCACCACTGACACAGCACACACACTGAACCCCTGACACTCACAGCACACACACACACAGACTGCACCCCTAACACTCACAGCACACACACACACACACTGCACCCCTAACACTCACAGCACACACACTGCACCCCTAACACTCACAGCACACACACACACACACTGCACCCCTAACACTCACAGCACACACACTGCACCCCTAACACTCACAGCACACACACACACACTGCACCCCTAACACTCACAGCACACACACTGCACCCCTAAAACTCACAGCACACACACACACACACACACACTGCACCCCTAACACTCACAGCACACACACACAAACACACACTGCACCCCTGACACTTACAGCACACACACACACACACACACACTGCACCCCTGACACTCACAGCACACACACACACACACTGCACCCCTAACACACACACTGCACTCCTAACACTCACAGCACACACACACACACTGCACCACTGACACAGCACACACACTGAACCCCTGACACTCACAGCACACACACACACACACTGCACCCCTAACACTCACAGCACACACACACACACACTGCACCCCTAACACTCACAGCACACACACTGCACCCCTAACACTCACAGCACACACACACACACTGCACCCCTAACACTCACAGCACACACACTGCACCCCTAACACTCACAGCACACACACACACACACACACTGCACCCCTAACACTCACAGCACACACACACACACAAACACACACTGCACCCCTGACACTTACAGCACACACACACACGCACACACACACACACACACACACACTGCACCCCTGACACTCACAGCACACACACACACACACACACTGCACCCCTAACACACACACTGCACTCCGAACACTCACAGCACACACACACTGCACCCCTAACACTCACAGCACACACACACTGCACCCCTAACACTCACAGCACACACACACACACAATGCACCCCTAACACTCACAGCACACACACTGCACCCCTAACACTCACAGCACACACACACACACACTGCACCCCTAACACTCACAGCACACACACTGCACCCCTAACACTCACAGCACACACACACACACACACACTGCACCCCTAACACTCACAGCACACACACACAAACACACACTGCACCCCTGACACTTACAGCACACACACACACACACACACACACTGCACCCCTGACACTCACAGCACACACACACACACACACACACTGCACCCCTAACACACACACTGCACTCCTAACACTCACAGCACACACACACACACTGCACCACTGACACAGCACACACACTGAACCCCTGACACTCACAGCACACACACACACTGCACCCCTGACACTCACACCACTCACACACACACACAGCACCCCTGACATGCACTGCACCCCTGACACTCACAGCACCCTCACATGCACACACTGCACCCTCACACACAGCTTCCTCACACGCACATAGCACCCTGATGAAAACACAGCACCCGCTCACACACAGCACACACACACATAGCAACCTGATGCAAACACAGCACCCGCTCACACACTGCACACTGCACCCATCACACACACAGCACCCTTACCCACATAGCACCCTCACGCAAACACAGCACCCATCACTCACACACACACTACACCCCTCACACACACATACTGCACTCCTCTCGCACACACACTATACCCCTTACACACACCCTCACACACACACTGCACAATATGCTTTCCATTTTTGTCTCCTTGTATCCCAACTATGGAGACACCAGAGACAAATTTCAAGCAAACACAGTGCAAGCATGTTATTAAATTTGCTTGCGCTGTGAAGAAAAAAAACAGGGTCTTTTTCTCATGCCAGAGCTCTTCAGCAGAGCTCTGCGCATGGTCTATCCTGGAAGAGCATTGAACCAACAGGCTCACTTTGTGATGGGGCGTGCTTGTCATTGGTGATGACAAAACACACCCTATATGGCCCCGCCCCCTTTTTAGTGGGCCGCTGTAATAAAAAAATGCCCGGGACGAATTTTCTTCCCAGTCCAGCCCTGCTCCCAGTGTCTGTGTCCCCATGTCTCTTAGTGTCCCTAGTGTCTTAGTTTCCCCAAATGTCTGTGTCCCCATGTCCCCCAGTGTCTGTGTCCTCATGTCTCTGTGTCCTCAAATGTCTGTGTCACCATGTCTCCCAGTGTCCCCATGTCTGTATCCACAAGTGCCCCCATGACTCCCAGTGTCCCCAAATGTCTCAGTGCCCCCATGTCTCCCAGTGTCCCCAAGTGTCTGTGTCCCCATGTCTCACTGTGTCCCCATGTCTCTCCGTGCCCCCTAGTATCCTAGTGACACGGGACACACTGAGACATAGGGACACTGGGAGAAATGGGGACACAGACAATGGGAGACACAGGGAGGGGAGGGAACAATGGGACACAGGAAGGGGGGGAGGGAACAATGGGACACAGGGAGGGTGGGGGGAGAAATGGAAGGTATGGACACCTGGAGGGGAGGGGGAGAGAGGGAACATTGGGACACAGGAAGGGGAGAGAGATGGAGGGTATGGGACACAGGGAGGGGAGGAATGGAGGGTATGGTATACCTGGAGGGAAGGGAGGAGAGAGGGAAAAATGGGACACAGGGAGGGGAGAGAGGGGGGTATGGGACAAAGGGAGGGGAGAGAGGTAGGAATGAGGCACAGGGAGGGAAGGGGGAGAGATGAAGGGCATGGGACACCTGGAGGGGAAGGGGGAGAGAAGGAACAATGGGACACATGGAGGGGAGGGGGAGAGATTGAGTGTTTGGGACACATGGAAGGGAGGGGAGGAGGGAGTGAGGGTATGGGGTACATGGAAGGGAGGGGGAGATAGGGAGGGTATGGGACACAGGGAGGGGAGAAGGAAAAATGGGACACATGGAGGGGCTAAGGGGAGAGGGAATGGAACACATGAAGGAGGTGGTGGAGGAGGAGCCTATGGGAAACATGAAGAGGCTGAGGGGGAGAGGGAATGGGACATATGGAGGGGCTGTGGGGCAGAGGGAATGAGGCACATGTGGGTACCTGGGCGTGTGAATGAGACACCGAGGGGGGGGGATAAGACACATGGGAGGGGGACCCCAGGGCAATTTTCGCATTGGGGCCCAGTGGATTCTAGTTATGGCTACTTTAAAAGTTCAGATGTGGAGGGATGCAGATGCAGCCACAAGATGTGATGTCACCTTTGTTGCTGCTGGAAATCTTATACCCGGCACCTAATGTGGTGCCTGCAGGAGGCTTTTGGAAATCCTGGAGGGAGTCCTGTGAGTGCAATCTCCATGCTAGGGTAAGTTCTGGGCGCTGGGGCAAGTCCTGTGAGTGCAATCTCCATGCTAGGGTAAGTTCTGGGCGCTGGGGCAAGTCCTGTGAGTGTAATCTCAGTGTCTGTGTAAGTCCTGGGTGCTGAGGGAAGATCCTGGAAGTGCAATCGAAGTGCTGGGGTGGGTTCTGGGACAAGTCCCGTGAGTGCAATGTCCATGCTAGGCTAAGACCTGAGTGCTGCAAAAAGTCCTGTGAGTGCAATCTCAATACTGGTGTAAGTCCTGGGTGTCCTGTAAGCGCCATCTCCGGGCTGGGGTAAGTCCCAGGTGCTGTGGCAAGTCCTGTGAGTGCAGTCTCCATGATGGGTTAAGTCCTGGGTGCTGGTGCAAGCCCCTTGAGTTTAATCTGTGTGCTGGGTTAAGTCAACATATGCCCTCAGTATGTACACAAGATTATATCTCACACACTGCTCTGGCTGTAACGTGGCCAAGCTCCTCTTCCTCCTGTCAGTCCGGCCGGGTACCGCGCAGTAGAGGAGATTCAGTTTCTGGTTCCCGGCCGAACTGACAGGAAGTGAGCACTCAGTGTGCACTTCCTGTCAGTCCAGGCCGGGAACAGGAAACTGAAACTCCTGTACCGTGCGGTACCCGGCTGGACTGACAGGAGGTAGAGGAGCTCGGCCAAGCTACAGCCAGAGAAGGGGAGGTGAGAAGAACATAGGGAGGGAGCTCCGGACACAGGGAGGGGGGGAGTAGTAAGAAGAACACATGGAGGGGGGGTGAGGAGATGAGGAAAACACAGGGAAGGGTGAGGTGAGGAGAAGCGGAGATGAGGAGAACACAGGGAGGGGGGTGAGGAGAAGCGGAGATGAGGAGAACACAGGGAGGGAGGGGTGAGGAGAATACACAGGGGGGGGGGGAGAAGAGACTGGTAAGAGAGGGTGGGGAGAGAGGAAAGACCAGTAAGGGGCAGGGCAGAGCATTTGCACTGTAAACCTTTTTTATTTATATAAAGTGTGGGTGAACTTAAACTGTATGGCTATGCTGTGGTTCCTGTAGGCTTTGCATGTGTGTGGGGCGTGGGTTGGAGTTTGGGGGGGGGGGGGGGCTCCATGTCCATTTTGTTTGGGGCCCCCAAATTCCTTCAAACGGCCCTGGGTGGAGCACTTATATAGGAATTGTGCTATGAGTACAACAGAGTAATATGCTCACTATGAAAATGCAGGCAATTAAAATGTATTTCATAAACAGCTCCTCGCCAAGTGCACTAGAGACCCTAGGCCTCTGGTCCCATTAGCTACTAGAAGCAGATTTTATTAAAGGACACAGAGGCTCTTATTAGACTTATCTCTTTCTTTTATTCCTCAGCAGCAAAGAAATCTAAGGAATTCATAGTATAGAAAAAATGAACAAATACCCTCACATGGTTAATCATTACATCACTATATCTTAGCCTATGGGTCTGATGTAGAATTATTGAAAATCTTTATTTTATTGAACCTGTATTGAATTATTGTACTAACTCCATTTTAACCCACATAACTATGACAGACCCTCCATTTTGTCTACATTACATGACAGAATTTCCTAACAGCATTTAGTGTAATGAATAGAGACTGTATTTTCTATAAAGACATGACTAACCCCGGAATTGCTGAATCTCCTGTAATTTGCAACATAGTCTCTCTGAAGGCCATGAGAAGCTGGCCTAATGAAATGTTCTATTCATAAAATAACCCTGAACCTGACCACGAGACTGACATCACTAACTACGCAAAATGACGCCCAAGCCCCCCTTTCCACCGATGTAAGCCTCGTGCTGGGAAAGATGGCCCTTGAGCCATCCGTCCACACCCGTGTCCAGAACAATACCACCTCTCGGTGGGAGGACACCTAGCTAACCACTTAGTTTTTGAGCCAATTAATCATATTGATGGGTGGACATTGACATAGCCACTTAACAATTAATCCAATTAATGATGTTTATTTACTAATATCTTGATAATCAATGATGATGCAATTTCACTCTTATAAGGGCCTGCGAGCCCGCTTTTCTTCAGATGCTAATAAATTTCCTCGAAGTTATTTTAACCTGAACTCCGTGTGTCAGTCTGAATTTACTTCTGCGTATACGCAATTTATTAATCTAAGATTTGGACAGGAACAGATAGACATTTAAACATATTTGTTTATTTCTAAATTAATCGACATCAATTTGGCGCATCCAACGTGGGGCACCGGGCTATGGCCTCTGGCCGGTAAGCCGTCCTAAGGAAGACGCTGTTGGACGGAGGAATCCGGGGGGAAGGAAAGGAGATTGATCACCTCTGATTACACGGTAGAGACTTCTGCAGAGCCACCGGTATGTTCCAGCCCCTTTGATTGACCCGTCCACGTGTCTGTGACTGCTGCCGGGAGGACATCAAAGACAGGTAATATCTTGCCCGGTGTCTTGTTACTCACTTGTTTACCTGCATTTAGTCTATCTGTTGCCTGGGTGTGTTTGTATTGGCCTGTTTTAGCTTAAGTGCCCGGGTAGAGTGTTTGTCTGTTTACCCCTTTTGGGATAAAGGGGGGTGGACCTGGGGGTGTTTGCCTGGGGTCCTCTGTTGCCTGTTTACTCCTTTTAGGAGCCACGTGGCTGTGTCTGTAGGGAAAAAGGGGGGTGGACCTGTGGAAGTTTTCCTGGGGGTCTTCTTTGCCTGTTTACCTCTTTTAGGAGCCTCGTGGCTGTAAGGAAAAAGAGGGTGTTGGATCTGTGGAGGTTGTGTAGACTCATAGCTTCCTGGGGGTCCTTCTGGTGTCACTTTGATAGCCTAGCTAGCCTCATTGTGCACATAGCTCTGCTTGCAGAGAGGTGGTACCCTCCAGCTTCGAGCGCTGAGGCTGGTGGCATTCCAATTGTTATTTGTGGTGCGTGGATTCAGGCAGGCATTGCTGTCTCCATCACCACGGGGTAGTGAGACTTACGGGTGGGTCCGTAGGGGCGCTACGGGAGTGAGGATAGAGGTGGCCACACTTAGTGGACTGCTGTAACGAGGGAGGCTTACGGATCTCGGGCCGGTGTTAGTTGTTTTCCGTGGCCGCTGGTAGTGAGACTTACGAAAGTCGTTCTCCGAGCGGGGACACTACGAGGTTGAGGGAGGTGACTTTGGTCACATGAGTAAAGGAAAGGGATTACTGTTGATTTTATTTGAACTGTGATGCATGCACTGTATTTCAATTGAATTGTTGTGTTTTTGTTTAATTGGGAGTCATTCAAACTCAATACTGGTGTAAGTCCTGGGTGTCCTGTAAGCGCCATCTCCGGGCTGGGGTAAGTCCCAGGTGCTGTGGCAAGTCCTGTGAGTGCAGTCTCCATGATGGGTTAAGTCCTGGGTGCTGGTGCAAGCCCCTTGAGTTTAATCTGTGTGCTGGGTTAAGTCAACATATGCCCTCAGTATGTACACAAGATTATATCTCACACACTGCTCTGGCTGTAACGTGGCCAAGCTCCTCTTCCTCCTGTCAGTCCGGCCGGGTACCGCGCAGTAGAGGAGATTCAGTTTCTGGTTCCCGGCCGAACTGACAGGAAGTGAGCACTCAGTGTGCACTTCCTGTCAGTCCAGGCCGGGAACAGGAAACTGAAACTCCTGTACCGTGCGGTACCCGGCTGGACTGACAGGAGGTAGAGGAGCTCGGCCAAGCTACAGCCAGAGAAGGGGAGGTGAGAAGAACATAGGGAGGGAGCTCCGGACACAGGGAGGGGGGGAGTAGTAAGAAGAACACATGGAGGGGGGGTGAGGAGATGAGGAAAACACAGGGAAGGGTGAGGTGAGGAGAAGCGGAGATGAGGAGAACACAGGGAGGGGGGTGAGGAGAAGCGGAGATGAGGAGAACACAGGGAGGGAGGGGTGAGGAGAATACACAGGGGGGGGGGGAGAAGAGACTGGTAAGAGAGGGTGGGGAGAGAGGAAAGACCAGTAAGGGGCAGGGCAGAGCATTTGCACTGTAAACCTTTTTTATTTATATAAAGTGTGGGTGAACTTAAACTGTATGGCTATGCTGTGGTTCCTGTAGGCTTTGCATGTGTGTGGGGCGTGGGTTGGAGTTTGGGGGGGGGGGGGGGGGCTCCATGTCCATTTTGTTTGGGGCCCCCAAATTCCTTCAAACGGCCCTGGGTGGAGCACTTATATAGGAATTGTGCTATGAGTACAACAGAGTAATATGCTCACTATGAAAATGCAAAGGAATTACTGTTGATTTTATTTGAACTGTGATGCATGCACTGTATTTCAATTGAATTGTTGTGTTTTTGTTTAATTGGGAGTCATTCAAACTCCCGTGTCTGTCTCTACTTTCCCTTCACTTTGACTTTTACTCTACTTCCTGTATTATTTACACTATCCACTCCTATTTCTCTTGTGAGAGAAGTGATTGGTCACACACTTCTCACCCCGCTCCAATCCGTGGCTACCACCTCGGGTACACGGATTCAGTGACTGGTCTACGTTTTGGGAAGACGCACTTGGGGGGACCCACCCTTCCTAGTGGCAGTCGAGCATTGTAGACGTTCTGTTTCATTTTCCTTTCCCTATATCTGGGACGCCTTGTATAGGGGGATATGGGACAGGAATTGAGTAAGCCCGGTAGGGGCTGGCTCGCGTGTGATTTAGTTGAAGACAGAGAGGGTGAGGAGATGGTTAACCCCTTAAGGACACATGACATGTGTGACATGTCATGATTCCCTTTTATTCCAGAAGTTTGGTCCTTAAGGGGTTAAAGGTGTTGAAAAGATTGCTAAAGTGTGTAAAATTGCTGTGCCTTCATGTGGTAGATTGCAGCCAGAAAGCTGGCGTAGATTACTGACAGAGAAGAAAGGCAAGCTTACAGATAATGATTTATTGCGTACTGCTGAAGCATGGTACAGAGTAGCGAAAGCTATTCATCAGGAAGGTTGGGTTGAGGAAGAAATAGATCATAAAGGTGTAAAACTGTATGTGTATCATAATAATTGTGTTGCTGGGGCATTCCCTCAGCCAGCGCCCCAAAATGTCGCCCAGGGGATGTCCATTCCCAAGGTTCAGTCAGCAATAGGTGATAGCCAGCTGACCATGTCCCCCACTCCCAATCCTCCCATCACCCATCCCGTCATTTCCCCTGTTTGTCCGGTCCTGAATTCTGATGGATCTCTATTTCCCCCTTCACCATCCCTAACATTCCCATCATCCTCATCCATCCCTGCACTACCTTCTCTGCCTAATCCAAACATCTCATCCACCATTCCTTCTCTACGCTCTCTCTCCGCTGAAAATCCTACCCTCCCGTCTGCATCCAACCAGTTCACTAACCCCTCCTCCCTTGCTACTGCCAATCCTACTACACCCGCTCCGGCTCCTCCTACTACACCCACCTCTGCTAATCCCTCTCCGTTTTCTCCCTTACCCACTCCTCCCACAGCCCAGGTTCCCACCTCCTTCCCTAATCCATACCCAGCTATCCCGCCCTCCCCAGGTTCCGCCCTAGTCCCCACCCAGATGGCCTGGCCATACCCCTTCCCCTACCCCATGGCCCTGCCCTATCCAAATTATTCCTACCCCCTTCCCCAAGCCACTCCCCAGACCCCGGTCATGCCCAGTCCGGCACAGTCTGCCCCGGATGTGCCCACATCCAACATGGCCGCCACTTCCTCTCTTAACCCTAACGCAGCTTCCTTTCACGCCTCCAATATGGCGGCCCCCAGTCATCCAGCACCCCTGATGCCGGTACTTACCGGTGACTATTCACCCCAAGCTCATAACCCACTAGCCACTCCAGCATCTGGGAATCCCTCATTTCCCCCGGTTCTGACACCTCAGGTGGTCCCGTTACGCAGAAGGGCCCAGGCCACAGATGAGGATGAGGAGGGATCCCAGGACTCACAGGAGGACGCGGGGCCCCCGCCCCGCCGTTCCCTCGATGATCCTTTTGGACATACAGGCCAGGGGGATCGGGCTCCTCCTAAATATGTAGCTTTTAATCCTACTCAAGCTAGTGCTCTAATGAAATCACTCCCTGACCCAGAAAAGCAACCTATGCCTTTTTACCGAGGAATAGTTCAGATTCAAAAGACTTATTCCGCAGCATGGCGTGACTTACTGAGCATTTGTGCTATCAAAGCCGGGGATGCATATTGGCCCAGCATGGCCCGCCACCTCAGTACAGATCTGCTTATAAGTGGCATTGATTACCCCTCCAGGGTAACTTTTTGCAACCAACTAAAAGAGTGGGCTAAGGACAAACTTGCAGATCAGGCTGCTGGCCTTACTGATATTATACAAGACAAAGGAGAATCAGTGGAAAGGTTTCATGCAAGACTGTTTCAAATGTTTACAGATTTGGGTTTTGATCTCACTGACAAGATCCATTCACAAATGCTGTCTGGTGCATTTGTCCAAGGTGTTAAAGACTCCATACGCAAGGGAATCATTGCTGCATGCCCTGAATATAAGGTAGTCCCTCTGGATACCTTACTCTTAGTTGCTAGAGGTCTGGAATCTGCCCAGACTCCCAGAAGGCCCACTTCAGCTCCTCTCATGGTGTCCCGCCCCGCACCAGTTCCAAAAGGCACTAAACCTGAGGATGGATATTGTTTTAATTGCAAAGCTAAAGGACACTTCAAAAATGATTGCCCAGAACCCAAGAGAGAACCCAAGAAGATGTCCAAGCCTGCCCCTGCCCCGAAGGCCACAATAACGGTTCCAATTGTTGAGGAACCAGATGATTAGGAAATTGGCAAGCCTGTGTCATTAACCCCTGTCATGGCAGTGTCTTCAGGGGATAAGGGGGGGGCACTTGCTACTGTGACTCTACCCATTGAAGGACAACCTACTACCTTTTTGGTTGACACAGATGCAGCCCGAAGTGTTCTAAGAGAACAAGACCTGCCAGATCCATCATTGTCAAATATTGATGTCTCTTGTGTTGGAGTGGATGGCCAACCAAGACACAATCCCTTAACAACTCCATTACGAGTTGGCAACTACCCCAGCTTGCTTGCTCGTTTTGTGGTATCCTCCACATGCCCAATTAACCTGTTAGGCGCTGATGTCCTCTCCCGCCTGCAGGCCTCTATTACATTCACTCCAGATGGACAAGTAGAACTGTCTACCCCTCTGTCTGTGTCAGACACCTCAGCCTTGTGCTCCCTGCCTCTGATGCTCCATCTAGAAGAACCACATGGGGAGGCAAAGGAACTGAGGTCCAATTTCCCGGATTCACTAAAGACAAGGGTACCTGCAAAACTATGGTCCTCAGGCCCAGAGGACATAGGCCACCTAAAAGTTCCACCTGTGGTGGTAAAGCTCATTCCAGGGGCAAAATTACCAAGAAAACCACAATATCCTTTAAAGCCAGCACAAGCCGCAGCCATTTCAATTCAAATCAAAGCACTCTTGGAGAAGGGTGCTCTCGTGAAATGTGAATCAAAATGTAACACCCCATTATTTCCTGTGAAGAAGAAAACTCCAAAAGGTGAACCAGAGAAGTACAGGATGGTTCAGGATCTCCATGCTGTCAATGAAGCAACAGTCCTGGACACCCCTATTGTGCCAAACCCACACACTCTGCTCTCTGGAGTCCCACCATCTGCAAAATACTTCACAGTCATTGATCTGGCTAATGCCTTCTTCAGTGTTCCACTGGATCCAATTTGCCAATACCTGTTTGCCTTCACCCATGAAATGCAACAGTATACATGGACTGTCATGCCCCAAGGGGCACAAAACTCTCCAAGCCAATTTGCAAAAGCCATGTGCTCCATCCTTGACCCATGGCAAGCAGACCATCCAGAGGTTGTACTACTCCAGTATGTGGATGATTTACTGCTCTGTGGAGATGACATACCCACAACTGAAGAATGTTCAATTAATCTCCTTTGCTATCTAGCAGAACAAGGATGCAAAGCTTCACTTCTCAAGCTGCAATTCTGTCAACCTGCAGTAATCTTCCTTGGTCATTGTCTATCTCAAGGTACCAGACATCTCACTCGGGACCGAGTCAGAGCAGTACTGGATATTCCACCTCCAAGGACTTCAAAATCTCTACATGCCTTCTTAGGCCTCATTTCCTACTGCAGAGCATGGATCCCAGAAGCCTCTCTGCTTATGCAACCACTCTATGATGCACTCAAGTCAGACCCATTCTGCCTGACCAATGAAGCACTGGATAATTTCCATACACTAAAACGTGCCATTGCATCCGCTCCTGCTCTGGGCCTGCCAGACTATACCAAACCCTTCAAATTGTTTGTCTCTGAAAGACAAGGCCATGCTACAGGAGTCCTTACCCAAACAAATGACTTAAGAGGCCGCCAGAGGCCTATTTGATTTTTCTCCTGCCAGCTGGATATCGTGGCCAGAGGGACCCCTTCTTGCCTTAGGGCCGTTTTTGCTGCAAGAGAACTTATTGAAAGAACTGCAGACCTAGTCCTTGGCCACCCTCTGGTTGTCTTGGCCCCTCATGATATTTCTGCCATCATCAACCAAGTTCAGCTCAAGCATGTGTCTCCTGCCAGACACCTACGTCTACAGTGTCATCTCCTGCTACCTGACAACATTACCATTCAAAGATGTCAAGTTCTTAATCCATCCACTCTTCTTCCACTCCCTGAGGGGGTATCTACTATGGGTTTATCATGGATGAAACCTACATCTACCTTCTCACTGGAACCATCAAGAGAATGCATCCTGATTTAACCTTTTATAAAGAACAAACACCTCTCTGTGAGGGTCCAGGGTATGCCTTCTGTACCATGTGGTACAAGCCAAACATCACTCCTGAACCCTGCTATGAAGATGAACTCTATCATTGGGTGGAGGTGAAACTCACTGCTCAAGACTTCTACTGTGACTCTGAAGGCAATAGCATGGTCCTGATCCAACTACCTTCAGAACTCAATTACTTGTACCGTCATTGGGATACTGCTATTCCACATGTTCCTGTTACCAAGTTGAAAACAAAATCATGGAATGATCTTGGGCCCATGGCAAAATTATGGGCCACCATGGATGAATCACAGCTACAGGAAAATGGCATTGCCAAGTACCCAACAACTGACCTTCTTGAAGCATGGCCACGCCATTTCCTGGAAAATGAATTTCAAGACCTGGTCATAGTGAATGATTATGACACAGAGACACCTCATGACTGTTTTGAACAGATGAAAATGGAGACAATACATCTGCCAACTGTACATGAGAATCCATTAACAAATCCTGATTTCACTCTGTTTGTGGACGGTTCAAGTTATGCTGATGAAGAAGGAAAATACCACACAGGGTATGCCGTAACCACAACAGATGAAGTTATCAAATCATCATCTCTACCACCAGCAATGTCTGCACAAGAAGCTGAATTACAAGCCCTGACTTCAGCATGCAAAATCTCCGAAGGAAAACGTGCCAACATCTATACAGATTCAAGATATGCTCTGGGTGTGGCACATGACTTCGGCCTCATTTGGAAGACAAGAGGATTTCTTACCACTGCCGGTACACCAGTCAAACACAGCTCTGCAATCAAGGAACTAATGGATGCCCGCCTACTCCCTGAAGAAGTGGCCGTCTTGAAAGTTAAGGCACATGGGAAGTTGGATACAGATGAAGCAAAGGGCAACCATTTGGCTGATCAGGCTGCTAAGCAAGCAGCAAGAAATTTGCAGGAAGTGGATGAAGAAGTGTCCGGACAAGAAGAAGTTCCTATTTTTACCTTGCAGACCCTTCCTACTGACCTAAGAATTTTGCGGGAACAGCAAGCTGCAATTACCCCCGAAGAAATCCAGAAATGGAAGAAGAAAGGAGCTGTCCTAAAGGACGGAATATACTACAACAACTTTAGATTCTGCCTTCCTAAGAATTTATATCCAGCAGTTGTCCAATGGGCACATGGACCTGCACATCTGTCAAAAGACTTAATGGCCGCCCTCATACAAAAGTATTATGAAGCACCTGGAATCACAACATTGATCAATAGCTTCTGTAGGGCCTGTGTCATTTGCGCAAAATGCAACCCAGGAAAGCCAACAAAAGTGCCTTTGAAACACCTGGCTAAGCCCATGTACCCATTCCAGATAATTCAAATTGATCACATACAAATGCCCAAGAGTGGGCCTCATGAGTATGCACTGGTAATAGTGGACATGTTCTCAGGCTGGCCAGAAGCCTACCCAGTGGCCAATATCACTGCCAAGACAACAGCAAAACGTCTACTTGCAGATATTGTATGTAGATTTGGACTTCCAGAAGTCATTGAAAGTGACCAGGGCCCAGCCTTTACAGCAACAGTGACTAAAGAAATTTGGACTGCTCTAGGAGTGACCCTAGCCTTTCACACCCCTTACCACCCACAAAGTAGTGGCAAAGTGGAACGCATGAATGGCACCCTAAAAGCCAGAATGTTAAAAATGTCACAAGAAACAAAGATGCCCTGGCCAGAAAGCTTGCCAATAGCTTTATTCAGCGTTAGGCACACACCTAGAGGGAAGCACTCACTATCCCCATATGAGATTCTATTTGGGACTGCACCCAGACTAGGTTGTTGTTACCCACAACAGTTGCAGCTT
Organism: Pelobates fuscus; assembly: GCF_036172605.1. Taxonomy (NCBI): domain Eukaryota; kingdom Metazoa; phylum Chordata; class Amphibia; order Anura; family Pelobatidae; genus Pelobates; species Pelobates fuscus. Next base: position 67,372,294 of record NC_086326.1, read on the forward strand.
CAAACTGATGTTTTAGTAGACTATGTAACTGAACTTGCAAGTGCCTTAAACAAAATACATGCCCAAGTTTTCTCTTCAATTCCAGATCCAGAATCTGATACAGGTACCCACAACCTGCTTCCTGGAGATTGGGTTCTGGTCAAGAAATTTGTGCGGAAACACACCCTGGAACCAAGATTTGATGGACCATTCCAAGTTCTCCTGATCACTGCAACCTCCGTCAAATTGGCCGGCAGGCCACACTGGATCCACGCTTCCCATTGCAAGAAGACTCCTGCCCCAGAGGAAGCAGATACCGCACAACCATGTACCTCTGGTACATTATCTCCTTAATTAGCTTAATTAAGGCCCAGCAAGTAGCCATCACCAAAGATGCCAGTGGGTACACCTTCTGGTACAATTCATCATGTACCCGTGTGGCTACTTATACTTTTGATTACTGTGACATCGTAGAATGCCCATTCCCTACATCACAGATTCAGAATATCTATAGAGATATCCCTCATTCAAAGGACCCCTATGTTTGTGTAGTTGACAAACAATGGGGGCACAATTGTAACCATTAGGGGGCGGCGGGATGGAATGCCGGGCCTGCCTGGGGTTACAAACCAAAAAGTGCCTTATCTAAAGTAGATGATCATGGTAGATCCCTTCTCCAAAGATTGACTCTGAGAAAGCCTGGAGGAGGTATATGTGGCGAAACCGACCTCGCCACGTGTCCTTGGAGGGGGCTGATTGCCCGCCTCTTGCCTTTGGACTATGGACCAGACTTTATGGGAATGTGATACCCCAGATAGCCATACCATGGAGCCTATTCATATAATGAAAGACTATGGGAAAGACTTTAGCTCCATGGCAATTGTACTGTGTGAGTAGGATCTGCGCGCTATTCGGTAGTTTTGTGCGTGCAGATCCCAGCTATCTGGGGATAGGTGAAATGTCTGTGTGTTATGTGTAAATGTGACTTTATGTATTTTAAAGTGTTTTATGTTGTTTTGCAACCATGTGGTTAATGGAGTCTGCCTTTAGTCCTGGGTAATTGGATTACTTCTCCAATTAACTCCAGGGCAGAAGGGAGGAAACCAGGGTGCATTGTGGGGATGTTTTTCTGCCAGCCAGAAAGGAACAAAAGATACTTTTAGTAACTTTTGAACGCCTGGTCGGATTCATGCCATTTTTTAATATGTTGTTCCCCTGAATGGATTGATTGTGGATATGTATTTTTATGTGAATGTGATGTATGGTTTTAAAGTTATGAAAGTTGTGTAAAAGTATATTTTACACTGTATGCATAATGGGATTATGTGTCACACTAAGGGGAGGGGATGTGTGGGAGGTAACATCTATGTCATAGGTTCTTTTATGCCTCCCCCTGGGTGTGGCCTGTATGTGTGAGTGGAAATAAAAGCCAGGCTGGATGAGCCAGTCCAGAGTTCCTGTTTTACCCTCAAAGTGATGTGTCGTCTCATTATTGGGGGAAGGATTTATTGTATGCTGTTCCAGTTGACTGCTAGGAGTACAAGCCTATTCGTATTGTTCCTATTCAATGGTCTACAGCATTCATACGCTTGGGAGAATTTAAAGGTTTCTCGGATTCGGTGATTGTGGTGTCTGCCAGAGTGCTTGGAGTCCTCAGGTAGCACTAGGAGCATCCTTTAACGGAGGTACCCAGTCGGGGTGTCAGGCGATCCGTTACATTGGTGGCAAGCGGTGGGATGGCGTCCTAGTGTGAGGTAAAGCAGCTCAGAGACACTGTTTGGATTTACAAATTGAGGGCAACGCTAGCAGTCGTGCAGCGCCCCTGGGAGCAGACAAGTATGGAAGGTTCTGGCTCTGGAGATGATTGGCTGGCCGAGGTGAGGCAGCGAGTGGCCGAGTATGGGGATGATATACCCATGGAGACACGCCGGGTGATCTGGAACCAGGTCATGGCTGAGCGAAACACAAGGCTGGACCGAGAATTCCGGTTGGCAAAAGAGAGGAAGTATGCTCAGCAGCAGGAGCGGTACAGCAGCCGAGTAGAGGCTGCATCCGAGGAGGTTAGCCGTCTTTCCCTGAGGCGGCGGGAGGAACCCGAAGTGGGGGTCCTCATAGACTGGTCCTGTGAGGAACCACAACAGGCAGGTAGAGATGGGACCAAGGTCTCTCCACCGGGCCCTTACTCACAAATGTTGCGGGGCCTCACGGATTGGTCCTGGGAAGACCCACAGATGGCAGGTGGAGATAGGACTGCGGTCTCTCTACCGGCCCTACAGGGATGCTGGGCAGTCGGCCCAGATCCCCAGCGGCAGTGTGCGTTACAGGGAGCTGAAGGTGCCGTTCTTGCTCCCCAGCGGCAGTCTACGGTGCAGGGAGAGGAGCCTGTTATCCCCTCTCCCCAGCGGCTGAAAGTGTGTAAGGGAGAGGAGTTTGTTACCCCCTCTCCCCAGCGGCAGCTTAGCACACCAAGGGGAGACAGTAAGCCCCACACCAGCGCAGATGGGACCGTGGTCTCTGCGCCCAAGTTACAGGGAGCTGAAGGAGCCGTCCTCCCTCCCCAGCGGCAGTGTGATTTGTTGGGAATTGGGAGCCCGGTCTCCATTCCCCAGTGGCAGAGTATCCAGCAGGGAATAGAGAGCCCAGCCCCCTTTCCCCCACAGCAGGACTCTGTGCTGGGAGGAGAGACAGTCGGTCTCCCTCCGCAGAGACGGGAAGTATGCATGGGAGAGGAGATTGTTACCACCTCTCCCCAGCGGCGGATCATTAATGTACAGGGAATAGAGAGCCCAGTCTCCATTCCTCAGCGGCAGAGTGTTCTAATGGGAGAGGAGCTGGTTACCACCTCTCCCCAGCGGCAGCTTAATGTACCAGGGGGAGACTGTAAGCCCCACACCTGTGCAGATGGGACCGTGGTCTCTGCACTTCCAGCACAGGGGGTAGGGACGGTCGGTCCTGCCCCCCCACAACAGGGCTGTTTAGCCAAAGGGGAGACAGTCTGTCTCCAGCAGCAGAGCGGTGTAACTCAAGGGGAGACAGTCGGTCTCCAGCAGCAGAGCGGTGTATTTAAAGGGGAGACAGTCTGTCTCCAGCAGCAGAGCTGTGTAACTAAAGGGGAGACAGTCGGTCTCCAGCAGCAGAGCTGTGTAACTCAAGGGGAGACAGTCGGTCTCCAGCAGCAGAGCGGTGTAACTCAAGGGGAGACAGTCGGTCTCCAGCAGCAGAGCGGTGTATTTAAAGGGGAGACAGTCGGTCTCCAGCAACCAGGCTCCAACCAGACTACTCCCGTGGTAGTGCTGGCAACAGGACAGAGTACCGCTGGTCTCTGCCCCCTCAGCAACCTACCAAGGCAGCCTACCAGTCCCCCACACAGCCGTGGTGAGGCACCTGAACCTGGACAAGATTCTCCCTCACCCAGGTGTAGTAACTGTTTATTGTGGGTGGGCTGCTCTGCTGTTTCTGTCTTGTGGGTGGGCTGCTGGACTAACAAGGGCACTGACCGGCAGGAGGTCAAGTACCCTGTTAGTCTGGGGGGTAAAGGGGAGAAGTGTGGCGAAACCGACCTCGCCACGTGTCCTTGGAGGGGGCTGATTGCCCGCCTCTTGCCTTTGGACTATGGACCAGACTTTATGGGAATGTGATACCCCAGATAGCCATACCATGGAGCCTATTCATATAATGAAAGACTATGGGAAAGACTTTAGCTCCATGGCAATTGTACTGTGTGAGAAGGATCTGCGCGCTATTCGGTAGTTTTGTGCGTGCAGATCCCAGCTATCTGGGGATAGGTGAAATGTCTGTGTGTTATGTGTAAATGTGACTTTATGTATTTTAAAGTGTTTTATGTTGTTTTGCAACCATGTGGTTAATGGAGTCTGCCTTTAGTCCTGGGTAATTGGATTACTTCTCCAATTAACTCCAGGGCAGAAGGGAGGAAACCAGGGTGCATTGTGGGGATGTTTTTCTGCCAGCCAGAAAGGAACAAAAGATACTTTTAGTAACTTTTGAACGCCTGGTCGGATTCATGCCATTTTTTAATATGTTGTTCCCCTGAATGGATTGATTGTGGATATGTATTTTTATGTGAATGTGATGTATGGTTTTAAAGTTATGAAAGTTGTGTAAAAGTATATTTTACACTGTATGCATAATGGGATTATGTGTCACACTAAGGGGAGGGGATGTGTGGGAGGTAACATCTATGTCATAGGTTCTTTTATGCCTCCCCCTGGGTGTGGCCTGTATGTGTGAGTGGAAATAAAAGCCAGGCTGGATGAGCCAGTCCAGAGTTCCTGTTTTACCCTCAAAGTGATGTGTCGTCTCATTATTGGGGGAAGGATTTATTGTATGCTGTTCCAGTTGACTGCTAGGAGTACAAGCCTATTCGTATTGTTCCTATTCAATGGTCTACAGCATTCATACGCTTGGGAGAATTTAAAGGTTTCTCGGATTCGGTGATTGTGGTGTCTGCCAGAGTGCTTGGAGTCCTCAGGTAGCACTAGGAGCATCCTTTAACGGAGGTACCCAGTCGGGGTGCCAGGCGATCCGTTACAGTATACCAATGAAATTAATCCTAAATATTGAGCATCCAAGTCCAACAGATGCAGACCAGTATGTAATGGGAATGTATTGGAAAAAAGGTTCCTATAACAAGCTAGGGCATTTCTACCTTAAAGATATGTGCAACTCTTCAGAGTGGCAAGGGACCACCCATATGGTCTCAAATCCATTAAAACCACACATTCAGTCCTTTAAAGACATGATGGCCATTGCAAACCCCACCTTTGAAGATACCATGGCCGCTGAAACAGGTTTTAATGATGTTAATCTATGGTTAGAATGGATGAAATATAATGCCAACAAGCATAACAGAACCGCATGCTATGTGTGTGGCGGTGCCCGGCCTCACCTGGGCACCGTGCCTTTAACCTTGCCAGTAGATATAGAAGAATGTGTTTTGAGTCTTTTTGCCTACCACTCCGATTTCAATAGGTCCATATGTAAAGCATGGACAGTAGAGTATCCTCTTCTAGCCAAGGATGTCAAACCCCCAGATGGTGTTACAGTCTATAAAGGTAATTACACCTGTTATGCTAATTATGATGGAATTGGTAAATTTTTGGGTAATTTCTCAAAAGGGTATTGTGCCACCTACAGAACTGTCTCCATGAACCTTCTACAATTCCATACTAGGTCATTGGGGGATATTTACTGGTTGTGTGGGGATTTACAGCTAAGATCCAGGATGGACAAGGAATGGTGGGGGGAGTGTACTCTGGCTAAAGCCATCATGCCTATACATATTATCTCTGACACACACCCCGACACACATGAGTCCAAACACACACCAACCAAGGTAAAGCGTGAAGCCCCAGTAAAAGGCAGTTTTGACCCTCACATTTACATTGATGCCATTGGGGTGCCTAGGGGGGTGCCCAATGGATTTAAAGCAAGAGATGAAGTTGCTGCAGGATTTGAATCACTTTTCACCATAGTTACTGCAAACAAGAATTGAAATTGGATAAATTACATTTATTACAACCAACAATGCTTTGTTAATTACACCAGGGATGCCCTACAGGGTTTAGCCGAACAGCTGCAGGCTACATCTCAAATGTCCTTCCAGAATAGAATGGCCTTAGACATGATTCTAGCTGAAAAAGGAGGTGTATGTAAAATTTTGCCCGACACCATGACATGTTGTACTTACATCCCAGAAAACACAGGCCCTAATGGTAAAGTTACCTTAGCCATAGAGAAATTAAATGAGCTCTCTGAAGAGTTAAAAAGGAATTCTGGGATAAAAGATCCCTGGGAAAGATGGTTTGGTTGGATGACAGGATGGCAAAAAGCTTTAATGCATATTGGTATAGCAATACTAATTTTTCTTTTTATCTTTGCTCTTCTCGTTTGTTGTGTCCTCCCTTGTCTGAGAAAATTCCTCCTGAAGACTGTAGACCAAGTGGCACCCACTTTCGCACATCTCACAGTTGATGACCAAGATTTCCAAGATCTCAACTCACCCTGTATACCGCTACAAACTATCCCTTTTATTGATAAAGTGCAAGAATTCTAGGTAGGGACCAGCTTAGGGACAGCATCTGTCTGTATGGGAAAAGACTACCGTGTGGAGAAGTGGTGGGTTAGCCATCATGGGCCACCCATGGTAGTGAAGCGTTCGAGTGCCATGCAGACGGATGAGTTAGCCTACCAGGGTCAGATGAAGGGACAGAATTGCACTTTGCAATAACACGTAGCTAGCGGCCGCGGGGTTTCTGTGCCTTTGGGCTAACACGTCTTCTGATACTAACTAATAAAGTTTATCTTTTAGAATCTAACATTTCAAAGGGGGGACTGATGTAGAATTATTGAAAATCTTTTTTTTATTGAACCTGTATTGAATTATTGTACTAACTCCATTTTAACCCACATCACTATGACAGACCCTCCATTTTGTCTACATTACATGACAGAATTTCCTAACAGCATTTAGTGTAATGAATAGAGACTGTATTTTCTATAAAGACATGACTAACCCCGGAATTGCTGAATCTCCTGTAATTTGCAACATAGTCTCTCTGAAGGCCATGAGAAGCTGGCCTAATGAAATGTTCTATTCATAAAAGAACCCTGAACCTGACCACGAGACTGACATCACTAACTACGCAAAATGACGCCCAAGCCCCCCTTTCCACCGAGTAAGCCTCGTGCTGGGAAAGATGGCGCTTGAGCCATCCGTCCACACCCGTGTCCAGAACAATACCACCTCTCGGTGGGAGGACACCTAGCTAACCACTTAGTTTTTGAGCCAATTAATCATATTGATGGGTGGACATTGACATAGCCACTTAACAATTAATCCAATTAATGATGTTTATTTACTGATATCTTGATAATCAATGATGATGCAATTTCACTCTTACAAGGGCCTGCGAGCCCGCTTTTCTTCAGATGCTAATAAATTTCCTCGAAGTTATTTTAACCTGAACTCCGTGTGTCAGTCTGAATTTACTTCTGCGTATACGCAATTTATTAATCTCAGATTTGGACAGGAACAGATAGACATTTAAACATATTTGTTTATTTCTAAATTAATCTACATCAGGTCCACATATTATATATTCCCATGTGACCCCCATCTCTTCCTCTTTCTTTGCTGCTGCCTCAGCTAAGTACCACCATATTGTTTTTGCTCTGACATGTCATACTGTTGTTTTCTGGTTCTGTTGAATGTATTGCTTCAATGTTTATTTGATGTATTGAATTTGACAGTTTTTCTGTACAGTGTGCTGGCCCCTTTGTGGGGGGCCCTCTGTGGGTGAGCTGCTTTAAGCGGCTGCCCCTCCGGTTTCCCACCCACCAGGGCGGCTAACCCGCCTTTTCCCTGCATATCTTCGGGTCGTTTATTACCCAACCGCGTTCCGATCGCGGCGCCCGGCCACCCGGGCGCAAGGCACCTTCCCTGGAACTGTCCGTTCCATCTGGGCCCATTCCGCGATCAGCTGCTGCTTTCACAGTCGCGGCTGCGCTTCATGGCGGCCATATTGTGTGTGGCAAAGTATTTTGCCACGCTTTTCCTCAGCTCGCGCAGCTCATTAGGTGGCGGGCGCGAGCTGATTGGTCCTTACTCCTGACTGTCAGCTTTCCAGTCCTCCCCAGCGGCCATTCCTGAGGGAACACTCAGTAAGCTGACAGCTCAGTTTGTTCTTGTGCCTTGCCTGTGCCTGTTCTTACCTGTCACTTCAGTGTGTGATCAGACACTGGAAGATTGACAGACAGAACTGTATTTCACTGCTATTACATATTATTGTACTGTGTAGTCTTGCTTTGTCACTTAAACCCCTGCTAGTGCCCAGCATGCAGACCCCTAAGGACTACCTAAGTACTGTCCCCACTATGGCTGAGAGTGTCACTAGACACCAACTAGCCACTGAGCCTGGACCCCAGTCCCTCCAAGGGGAAGAGGTAACTCCAGTGGAGCAAATGAACTCCACTCCACTCGCTCCTGGACGCTACAATGACCAAATCGGTCACCCAGGCTATCTATTCTGCAATGGGGACAATGTTGGATAACATATCCCACTCCATTACTAACGCCATCACGGCGTCAAGTCACAACCCCGATTTGTCCCGCCCTAAGGCCTCTGACGATAGGCCAGTATCCCAGGGCGGCCGTAAGGCCACGAGAAAAACCCACCACGTGGGCATGCATGCCTCCAAAACTGAATTGACAGTCAGGTTGCATCCTGTCACCACTGAGGGCATGAAGCACCCACGAAAAAAAGCCACCCACCGGGCAAAACGGCACGAACATGGAAAAGGGCAAAAGCCCTAATAGATTCTTCCGACTCTGGTTCGGATTCTGAGGAGGTCTCGAACGAGTCCGATAAGATCGGCTCCAGTGAATCGAAGGTTTCCTCTCCGGACCTTAGCCTGGCACGCAAGATCCTAGACTAAAGATCCTATCCTAGACCTACAGGGTGAACCCCTGTTTGACTCCGATGCTTTGCAAAACCCGAGGTTGGCTGAATGGTTCCCGACTGAGCACGTGGCACGATATATAGCGGCTAGGATCAGGAAACCTCTGGATAAGGCCACAAGGAATAAGCTTAGGGCGGAATGCCCGCGCCCCACGGTCCCTGACATGGCTTGCGCCACGCCGGACATAAACCCCAAAGTGGCCCAATTTCTGGGAAAATCTGTCTGGAACGCTAAAAAGGGTCTTGACTACTCCTTACGCCATTGCCAGAACAAAGTGCTGGACACATTAGGCCCTAGTGTAAAAATCTTCGAAATGGTCGAAGCGGCCTTAATCGATGGGACCCCAATTGATCTACTGGCCATTAGGGGTTGGGTCCAACGCTCTATATGCCTTATCGGCAATGCTAATGCCGCATTGGCTACTGAGCGGCGGAAGACTATCCTTATAAAAATTGAGCTGAAACTGGTTAACATGTGTGAGCCTGGACCACAGGCAAAAGGCCTCCTTTTCGGAGATCACTTCGTAAAGGAATTGGGTACTTACGGCTTTAGACAAGGCACAAACAAGCATGAAGAGAGTGTGCTCTCCCAAGATTTTTGGTGGGGCTGGCAGACATCGGGACCGTCTGCCCGGTCGTTCTTCCCGAGGTTCCTACCGGGAATACCGAGGCCCCACCACGCCTAGATTCCAGCCTCCAGAGAACAAGTCTCCTTTGCCCTTCTTCCCGGTCAGGGGCAGATTGTGGCATTTGCAAGGGACCAGTGGCGCCTCGTATGGCCGACGGCCTCATGGTGAGTGTTCTATCATCCCCTTCCCTGTGTATGTCAATAATGGGGGGCAGACTGTTTCACTTTGTAGAGGCTTGGCACAGACTGATGACAGATGTTTGGGTCCTAAACACTATCCTAGGTTACCATATCAAATTTGTACAACACCCTGTCCAAACCTCCAGACCACACCGGGTAGCATTCTCTACACATGACAGGACCCTGGTAAGCGAGGAAATCCTCACGCTGCCCCCGGTTTCATGAGCAATCTTTTATTAGTGCCCAAGAAAGGCAGTGGGGTGCGACCGGTCATCAACCTGCGCCCCCTAAACGCATTTGTGCGGTACCACCACTTAAAAATGGAGGGAATCCATTGCCTTCGGGACCTCCTCAGATTGGGGGACTGGATGGTCAAACTAGACCTACAGGACACCTATCTCACAATTCCCATCGACGAAGGCTGTCACCACTTTCTCCAATTCCAATAGGAAGAGATGACGTGGAGATTCCAATGCCTCCCCATTGGACTCATCTGCCCCGTTGTGCTTCACCAAACTGTTGAAACCCGTGGTCGCTCTCCTACGCAGCAGGGGTGTACGGATGATCATATATCTGGACAATATGCTGATCAAGGCACACAATGTCCACCAGCTTCGGCAACACCCCTGTTGGACACTGTCCCTTCTACAAAATTTAGGATTTTTAATCAATTGGAAAAAAAGTCGATATTAACCCCGTCACAAACCATGGAGTTTCTGGGATTCAACATAGACATGACAAAGGGAACGCTCAGTCTACCGCCCATGAAGGTCAAGAACATCAAGAAGGAGATCCGCAGGACATTGGCACGCCCAATACTAACCTTACGGCAACTTGCCAGAATAATCTGGCTCTTCTCAGCCTCCATCCATGCGATTTTCCCGGGACCTTTTCACTACAGGGCCCTACAATAGCTAAAAGCCATGCATTTACGTTTGGGTCACTCATACTCCGACTCCGTTCCACTCAACCACAAAGCCAAACAGGAACTCACCTGGTGGTTGCAACACATGGAAGCATGGAACGGCAGAGCGATCCTCGGAACTGCCCCGGACTTCATCATAGAGTCCGATGCAAGCTCGCATGGTTGGGAAGCTGGAACTCATGGCAGGGTCCTTTGCCCTGAACAGCCTCCTCGACCAACTGCTCGATTGTGCTGCGAATGGACAATGTATCTGCAGTCCGCTACATCAACCACCTCGGTGACCTGGCCAAGGAGTTTGAACTGAGCTGGAGCTGGAGACCAGACCCAGACACCCTAGCAGCGGATGCCATCCTCCAACACTGGCCGAGAAGTCGATTGTATGCATTTCCTCCTTTCTCCCTCATGGCTCTGACACTAGTACATCTCAGACGCACTTAAACATCGTTGGTCCTCATAACTCCATTCTGGACTGCTCAACCTTGGTTTCTGTCACTCATGGAGATGTCCATTGACCTTTCCGATGTCTCACATCTTTTACTGGATCCAAAGGGCAATCCACGCCCCCTTCTGATTCAGGGGAACCTCAGACTCTTAGCGTGGCTCCTTTCCGGGGAGCCTGGTTCATACCAGATGTTCCACAAGAGACTCTTGACCTACTGGCAGGAGCATGGGCACCTGGAACAAGATGATCCTACAAGATGATCCTACCACTATGCCTGGAACAGATTGAGTAGTTGGTGCATGGAACAACAGGTGGATCCCATATATGCTTCTGTGAACTACCTGTTACGTTTCCTTACCAATCTGTATAACCAAGGATTGGCTTACCGCACCATTAAAGTCTATAGATCCGCGATCTCTGCTGGCCATTGGGGTCTAGATGGGACTCCGGCTGGTCAACAGCTGCTGGTGTGCCGACTCCTACGAGGGATAAAATGTGCTCGACCACCTCAGCCTCGATACACGTCATTGTGGGATATGAACCTGGTCCTCTGTTTATTGGAATCTTGGCCACAGAATGAGGGACTCACGCTTAAATAGCTGTCAGCAAAACTGGCCATGCTTCTCTGCCTGCTATCTTGCAAAAGGGTTTCAGATGTACGAGCATTAGACATAGATGCACGCTCCTTTACCTCTACGGGAGTGTCATTCAACATTTCCAGACGTAAAAAATCATCGATTACCTCGGTTTCCTATCCTTCACTTCCACATAATGTTAATCTCTGCACGGTGGCTTGTCTACACGAATACAAAATAAATGAACCCTGGGATTCAGGAGTCTGATACCAAAATGCCTCATAACCCTGTATCTACATATCCCGCTGGGTAATATGGATAATGACTTCGGCCAACATAGACACATCTATGTATGGCGCTCACTCTACTAGAGGAGCCATAGCTTCAAAGGTTTCCAATTTGGGCTGTAGATTGGAAGATCTTCTTAGAATGGCAGATTGGTCTTGTGAATCTACATTTAGATAATATTATTTTCGACCTACAGAACATGTTTCATCTATGGTTATTTCACATCTTTGAACTAGCCTAATAAGAGCCTCCGTGTCCTTTAATAAAATTACTAGATTTTACTAATTATATGACGTAAAGTCATGATTTTATTAAGGACATGGAGGCGAGTATTAGCCCACCCAGAAATTATACGTTTGGAGTTTTGTATCTCAACCCAGGTACGTAATAAGTATTGATTGTACATGGAGGAATTTGTCGTCTTTACTGCTTTGCTATTATGATTCTAACAGATGGTTACCTAATATATGTCTTATTTAAATATGACTGATTATATGGGTTGATAGTTCAATATTATGGTAATATGAAAATAGTTGGTGGGAACATATTTTACCATTTGTTCTCTCTGTTCCTTCTAGCCTAAAACGTTATGACACTTCCTGACAACAACAACATCTTCCACAGTTCGAAAGGATCGGTTCCCGTAGATCAGTTTTCTCTCTGAAGGATTCGTCGCCAAGACTTTGGCTACCCGCCTGTTTTTATGTTTGATTAAGTAAATTTGTTAGTTGTGGTCATTGATTATTAGCTTCGGCATCAACAGGAAAGAGGAAGAGATGGGGGTCACATGGGAGTATATGATATGTGGACTGTTCCCATAGGCTAAGATATAGTGATGTATTTGTTCATTTTTTCTATACTATGAATACCTTAGCTTTCTTTGCTGCTGAGGAATAAAATAAAGAGATAAGCCTAATACTTGCCTCCGTGCCCTTAATAAAATCATGTCTTACGTCATGTAATTAGTAAAATCTGGTAATTTTCACCAAGATGCACTAAAAAAATAAGATATCTGTTCCTCTTGCTCTTAAAATGTTGCTTAATAAAGCCTACCAACAGTCCTGCTTTCGGGCGCAAAGTCCCAATTTTGAAGTCCTGACCTGCCGCTGTTCCCTGGTGCCCAGCATTCGGGACAGCACAGCGCGTCATTTGATGCTGTGGCAAGGTGCAATGACCTCTAGAACTATGTGGGGAATACTAAAGGCTGTGGGCTGCCAGCTCGCCCATTATTGGCATTGCTAGTGACGCAGATCAAATCACTGTCCATGCCCTCTCATTGCCCTGCCTACTGGTCTAGATTTACCTGCCCAGATAGTTAGGGAAGTATGTGTAATGTCAGCTGCAAACAAGGGGAGTCAGGGGTGTCCAAAAAAATGCAAATCTGGCAATATACACATACCGATACAAAATTACTACAGCTTATTGCAGGTTTTTTTGTTGGGTACATGACTATAGATGCAGTCACACTGTTTTTTGTTCTCAAACCATTTTCACAAAAAGTCTGATAAAAATTGTATTTTCCAACGCAAAATGTCCCCCTCAGTGTATTGACACAGGAACCGGAGTAAAATTTGTGGGTGTTGGAATTCCACTGAAATTCCAACTTAGTCAAAAGACAAAAGTATGGTCTACGTAGCTTCAATATATTTCCTATGCCTAGTCACTGGAAGTGTGACCTGCTGTCAACAGTGACGTTTGCAGGGAATTAGCTCTGTCTATTCAGGATTCCGTGATCTCAAGGGACCCTCCGTAGATCTCAATGTTGTATTCTTGCTCATGCGCAGAAGAGGACCAACAGAAAGAAGATGGTGGCGCCCGCAAGGGACAGTTAAGGCAAGTTAAACTCAACCTTTGCCTGGCCACCAGACCTCCAGCAGCGATGTCAATATTGGGGTCTTTTCAAATTATGCAAAGTGCCCAGATGGTGACAGCGCTGATTTAAGATTTCAGAGTACAAGGCTCCTTTTATGAACAAGCAAACAAACAAAAAAAAGTTATTATACACTTGTTTCCTGAACAAAGCATTAAGCAAAATAGCTTGGATTAAAATGATGCAATAGCACAAATTTCCAAATATTATAAGGAGTGCTATATTAAATTTATTACCTAAAAATATACATATATCATGTAAAAACAATAATTTCACCAAGGAAGTTCAGAACCATTCCATGAGAAAAACTTCCCAGTTTTATCTAAATTTAGAGTTTCAATGATGTTCATTAGACAAAACACAGATTGCTCAGTTGTGAACAGTTTCTCCCTCTGAATATTTTTATGGTAAGGCCGAGACAAGTTTGTGTCCACAGATCCAGGATGCAAGGAAACGCAGATCACTTTGTTCTTTCCTCTTCCCAGCTCAATGGAGAGGTTCTTGGTCACCATGTTTAGAGCCGCTTTAGACAATCGGTAGCTGTACCATCCACCTAGGGCTAGAAGTATATTAATTGGATCAATAATTTATAAATATATAATGCATTCATAAATAATCGCGATAATAATGTAAGACATACTAACCTTAAAGATATGTTAACAGAAACAAAAAAAATAATAACCAAAATTAAACGAAATTCGATTCAGAACAAAATGAACTGCTCACATCTAGTAATTATGATTACCATCTATAAAACCCGGACATATTTGCAGTGCCGTACAAATGGGGAAATAAATGGTACAGACTACACAGACGGAAAGTATGACCCTACTCACAAGTCAAGATTTTGCATTATAGTATTTAGCTATATAGTCTGTGAGTAACAAGAAGTAAATAAAATCGAAAAATAATGTTTGTTATAATTGTTAAAAAAAAATAATGTTCCCAAGTAAAAAGCACATTTATAAAATTCTAAATTATCTTACCATTGTCCTCTATCGAGCCTACTTTAGCACTCATATTCACAAGAATTGCTCGGTGCTGCCTTGACTTGTCAGAAGCTTCAGCTCCAAAAGCTCCTGTTCCTCTCAATAGCAGTGGTGCAAAATATTTAGCCATCATCAGTGGTCCTGTGGTGTTTGTAGCAATTGTCAAAGACAGATCCTGGGAGAGAAGGGGGGGTGGGAAGCAATGTTTACTACGCTGTATTATCTGCATCATAAATGGAAACAGAAATACTGTTACACATTGAAACATTTCAAATATAGTAGCTGAGCAGATAACCATCTTAAATATAATTTCAAAGCTGAGAGATAGATTTAACAAAAGGGTTGTTACAGGAGCAAATTGATACATGTCTAGGAGTATGTGCAAAAAGGTAACTAAAATATACCACTAATAAGTTTAAAAAAAAAAATCAAGTTATTTGGAAGCAATTCAGTGTTTATTGAATAATGTGCAAGGGAATGAGAAATAAAAGGGATACTTTCAACACCCCTACACCACAGTGCTGTATTTTATGGTGCCAGGATCCCCTTGCACCAGGACCGTCTTAACAGCATTATAGACCCCCGGACAAAGCAGTGCACTGGGGCCCTGCCTACACAACCTCTCACAGGAATAAAAATGTAAATTATCGATAACATTAAGATTATATTTATTGGTACCTCCAACAAAATCAGCTTTTAAACATTAATAAAAAAAAACATGCTGTACAGCAGAGATTAATCCACACAAATATTCGGACAGCTTTGAAGATGAAAAACAAGAACTTCAACATAAAAATGGTGCTCAGTTGGGAAATAATACAGACGGAGATGGCACAGTATAAAATTACTATGAATTATGTATTATTAATCAAGTGTTCAACAAAAACATTTGCAACATTTATTTTGAATTGCTTTAGAATTGGCTTGAAATCTCCAAGAATAATATACTGAAACGTTGGCAAGTCCACGGAAAACTGCCCAGTGTGCCCATGCGTTTAGACAGCTCTGCTTGGCACAGCCGCTGTCAAAGTGTTTAGGTATGGTCTGACACTTACCTGGTGCTGTAATGCTTCAGGGGTCCTTCCAGAATGCACTGATATACCAAAGAGAAAGTTTGGCATATTCATATCAGTATTGTGCAATTATTTGGCTGGGATTGTCAGCAGAAACTAAAGGGGCACTCTAGGCACTGTGACCGTTGCTGTAGTGGTTATGGTGCCCTTTATTTTAGCAACCATTACATATCTCCAAATGTAATTAGCACAATATGAATCATATTTTCCTAGTCACACAGCACATAGTGACAGACAGCAGTTAAAAAGGGTTGCCCTGAAGTATACACAATAAAATAGTTGCAAGGCAGAACTGTACAGGAAAACAAAAATAGAAAACAACCTCCTGTTTAATGCATTACACATAGATAATGAATAAAAAAATATATATATATATATTGTTTTGGGCTATCAGCCCCTTTTCATTCTGTGAAAAACTATGCGGTTATATCACTTGCGTTAAGTCTATGACTGTATTTTACATGCATCAATAAAGAATTAAAAATTTAATATATTTGTATTAGGTATCTAGTGATAGCACAGGTCCTTTAACCCCTTAAGGACACATGACATGTGTGACATGTCATGATTCCCTTTTATTCCAGAAGTTTGGTCCTTAAGGGGTTAAAGGGAAACTATAGTGCCAGGAAAACAATCTAGTTTTCCTGGCACTATAGCTTTGCCCTCTGTCAAAGCCCCCCTAGTAGTGCAGAAGGGGTTAATAACCCCTTTTGTCACTTACCTGAGTCCAGCACCAATGTCCCTGGGCATAGTCTCAGCTCCGCCCACGCTCCTCCCTCAACACGTCAGCCAGCAGGGGGGAGACCTAATACGCATGCACAGCAATGGCGGCGCTCGCATTTGGATTTCCCCATAGGAAAGCATGATTCAATGCTTTCCTATGGGGATTCCGGTGACGCTGGAAGTCCTCATGCATAGTGTGAGGACGTCCAACGTCATTTAGGTGACCGAAAGTCGCCTATACACCTAGAAGTCCCTCTAGTGGCTATTTGGTAGACAGCCACCAGAGGAGGAGTTAACCCTGCAAGGTAATTATTGCAGTTTATAAAAACTGCAATAATTACATGCTCAGGGTTAAATGGATTCTCCAGGGCCAAGAAAACATGTGCCCCTCTCCCTCACACCCCCCATCCCAAGTTACTGAAAGGGTTAAAACCCCTTCAGCGACTTACCAGAGGGACATCGGCTACTTTGTGTACTCTCCTCCCCCACCGACGTCAGCCGGCGGGGAAGACCTAATGCGCATTGAATAATGCTTTCCTATGGGGATTTCGGCAACGCTGGAGGTCCTCACATAGCGTGAGGACGTCCAGCGTCGTATAACACACTTTTTGTGTTCGAAGAACACGGAAGTCCCTCTAGTGGCTGTCTGATAGACAGCCACTAGAGCAGGACTTAACCCTGCAATTAAACTTGCAGGGTTAAGGGTAGTGGGAGTTGGCACCCAGACCACTCCAATGGGCAGAAGTGGTCTGGGTGCCTGGAGTGTCCCTTTAAGGGTGATGGGAGTTTGCAACCAGACCACTTCAATGAGCTGAAATGGTCTGGGTCCCTATAGTGTCCCTTTAATTGAAGACAGTATTTTCATTTACCTAAGCAACAGATTAATGAGTAGCAGGTGGTCAGTCACTCTCAGATTTACTTATATTTCCACTTGGGTTAAATAAATATATACTGGAATTTAGAGGAATGGGTTTTAATTAAGTGCTCACCTCGGCAGTGACCTCCCTGAGGCTAGTCTCCCCCTTGCCACTGGGATGAAGCATTGCCGAAGAGTTAATCAGGAGATCCAGGCTACCGAATTCCTCCTTGACTTTGTCTGCTGTGTGCTGAATATCAGTCCCCCTGGTTACATCCATTTTCATGATACGAAGTGCTTTAGGATACTGCCTTTGTAATTCTTGCAGCTCTGTGGCTGCCTCGGGGTTCCTGCAGGTTGCTAGAACATTGATTTCGTATCTGGAAAGAACCAAGTACCTACAGAACTGAAGTCCAAGCCCTCTGCTTGCCCCCTGCACCAGCGCTATTCCCCCGGACATAATAAGCTGTGTGTACGCTTCTAAATGGAACGTGGGAACTTATGAAACAGAGCAGCATTTCCTTACATAACATGGCATACAGCGCCACCAAGTGTCAAAGTAGTGTAACATGACTACAATACAACTGATGTAAAAGCTCCTCAAATAGCTCTTTCAAGCCCCTCCCCTCAATGAGTATTTCATACAGATACATTCTTTGTGAAATACTGTACTCATATTGACTGTGTAGAAAATTCACTATGCAGTAGTCACTACTACTTTTTCTTATATATTTTCTCTCTTGACAAAACTTAAAAAAAAAAAGGTGGATCTCTGCCTTCAAGTTTTGTCAATTCCACCGGCTGTTACTTATGACTGCAGTGGGGTAAAGGTATTTTTTCACTGATTACAAGACAATATCTATGGAGGCTCCTGCAGTCAGGAGGCTTCTTCATCAGTTAAAAACCCTTTATTTACTTACCTGATCCCAGCGCTGATGTCCCTCGGCGATGGGTAAAAGCTCCGCCCCCTTCTCTGCCACGCAACGAGCGGGGTCTAAAGCGCATGTGCGTCAAATGCCGCCCGCACATTAGACCTCCCCATAGGAAAGCAGAGCATGAGGACGTCCAGCGTCAGATAACAGCCACTGAGGGCAGACTTAGAGCTGCAATGCAAACATTGCAGTTCTCTGGAACTGCAATGTTTTACATTGCAACACTAGGTGCAAAAGGGACACAGCACCCAGACCACTTAAATGAGCTGAAGTGGTCTGGGTACCTACAGTGTCCCTTTAAGCTGACAACATTTCACAAAAAGCAATGTTTCTACTACCATGAGGGAAGAGGCAGTTTCTGACACATCGTGAAAGTACTTCTGTGGAGGATGCCGTGTAGTGGGGTCATCCATAGAGCTGATGGGCAAGAGGACCACAATAACATGAGTTTCAGATGGATACCAAGGGAAAGATGGTGGCATCTGTGAGGGAGAGCTGAAGCAACTTGACACATTTCGCCCCAGTCGATTCTTATTAATAATCGGACAGTTAAGCATATAGGGAAAGAGTATTTAGAAACAAAGAGGGGAGATAGGGAGGGATGTCACATAGACATGGAAAAACACACAAACTGAACAAAATTAAGCAAGACTGATAAAATTAAAGGTACAAAAATAAACTACTTAAAAAATAAATAAATTATAAAGAGCTTATATCAGGAACAAAGGCATTATCAAAATAGCAGCGAAATCCACAAATAATAATATTATTATTATTGTTTATATATAGTCATTATATTCCGCAGTGCTTTACAATTATATGGGGATATTTGACGAGAAGTAATTTACGTACGGAATATACCAGAGACAAAAGGTGAAGGCCCTGCTCAAGCAAGCTTACAATCTATAGAGGTGATTAACAAAATGGTGCATACATAATAACAGGAAAGTGTAGGGCTAGTCAAAGTATACAATTTATTGATACCATAATTAAAAAAACAAATATAAAAACAAGGAAATGTATAACAAAATTGATCCTAAATTGAGCAGTTATAGTAGAGACCACCTAATAAGTGCTGAACACATTGGTGGGAGATAGCCCATTAGCAATAAACAAGCGAATTAATAAATAAATAATGAAATAAATAATAATCAAAGCAGCCGCAATATAACAATGTAAACAACACCCAAGATTCGAAAGTCCACTTGCCAACTGGGCACCAGATCCTATTATCGAAGTTAAACTGTAATTCCTCCATGAAACGGATTAGCCGTATACAAGTCTCTCTTAATATGTCCGGAATATAAAGTATTGTATATGCTGAGTTTGCCCCGAGTAATAAAAGAAATTAAACAGTAGAACTATGGGTAAAGCTCTATCCAAGTGTTGATGATCGCGATCTTCACAGTACAGCATAAGTGGCAGCACACTATAGTAGGTAATGTCTGGTGGTCTGCAAGACGAAGGCATTGATGCTATGGACTGGCCCGCCCGTTCCCCAGACCTGAATCCAATTGAGCACATCTGGGACATCATGTCTCGCTCCATACACCAACGTCACGTTGCACCACAGGCTGTCCAGGTGTTGGCAGATGCTTTAGTCCAGGTCTGGGAGGAGATCCCTCAGGAGACCATCCTCCACCTCATCAAGAGCATGCACAGGCGTTGTAGGGAGGTCATACAAGCACGTGGAGGCCACACACACTACTGAGCCTCATCTTGACTTGATTTAAGGACATTACATCAAAGTTGGAACAGCCTGTAGTGTGTTTTTCCACTTTAATTTTGAGTGTGACTCCAAATCCAGACCTCCATGGGATTAAAAATTTGATTTCCATTTTTTTTTGTCAGCACATTCAACTATGTAAAGAACAAAGTATTTCAGAAGAATATTTAATTCATTCAGATCTAGGATGCGTTATTTTTTTGTTCCCTTTATTTTTTTGAGCAGTGTATTATTTTATTTTTACTAAAGAAAGAAGAAGCTTTTTTCCAATAGAATGCAGCCCCTATCCTACCCACATATATACTGCATCAACTACATGCACACTGCATCCACTACACAAACACTGCATCCACTACATGCACACTGCATCCACTACACACACACTGGATCCACTATACACGCAGTGCATCCAGTAAACTCACTCTGCATCCAGTATACACACAGTGCATCCAGTATACACACAGTGTATCCACTATACACACATAGTGATGTACCGAACGGTTCGCTGGCGAATAGTTCCTGGCGAACATATGAGCGGTTCAATCCGCTCCCTATTCGTCATCATTGAGTAAACTTTGACCCTGTGCCTCACAGTCAGCAGACACATTCCAGCCAATCAGCAGCAGACCCTCCCTTCCAGACCCTCCCACCTCCTGTACAGCATCCATTTTAGATTCATTCTGAAGCTGCATTCTTAGATAGAGGAGGGAAAGTGTAGCTGCTGCTCATTTGAAAGGGGAAACGGATAGCTAGGCTAGTGTATTCAGTGTCCACTACAGTCCTGAAGGACTCATCTGATCTCTGCTGTAAGGACAGCACCCCAAAAAGCCCATTTTAGGGCTAGAACATCAGTCTGCTTTTTTTTCCTGTGTAATCTAATTGCAGTTGCCTGCCTGCCAGCTTCTGTGTCAGGCTCACAGTGGATACTGTGCCCACTTGCTCAGTGCCACCACTCATATCTGGTGTCACAATAGATTGCATTTTAAAACAAAAAAGGTGTTTTCACTGTAATAGATTGAATAGCAGTTAGTTGTCTGCAAGCGTCTGTGTGTCAGGCCTACAGCGTGTACTCTGCCAACCTCTGCCAGTGCACAGTGCCACTCATATCTGATGTCACAATAGCGTGCATTAAAAAACAAAGACATTTTTTTCCACTGTTATAGATTGAATAGCAGTTAGTTGTCTTCAAGCGTGTGTGTCAGGCCTACAGCGTCTACTCTGCCAACCTCTGCCAGTGCACAGTGCCACTCATATCTGGTGTCACAATAGCATGCATTTAAAAACAAAAAAATGTTTTTCACTGTAATAGATTGAATAGCAGTTAGTTGTCTGCAAGCGTCTGTGTGTCAGGCCAACAGCGTGTACTCTGCCAACCTCTGCCAGTGCACAGTGCCACTTATATCTGGTGTCACAATCGTGTGCATTTAAAAACAAAAAAATTGTATTCACTGTTATAGATTGAATAGCAGTTAGTTGTCTTCAAGCGGGTGTGTCAGGCCTACAGTGTGTACTCTGCCAACCTCTGCCAGTGCACATTGCCACACATATCTGGTGTCACAATAGCGTGCATTTAAAACCCCAAAACTTTTTTTCACTGTTATAGATTGAATAGCAGTTAGTTGTCTTCAAGCGTTTGTGTCAGGCCTACAGCGTTTACTCTGCCAACCTCTGCCAGTGCACAGTGCCACTCATATCTGGTGTCACAATAGCGTGCATTTAAAAACAAAAACAATTTTTTCACTGTAATAGATTGAATAGCAGTTAGTTGTCTGAAAGCGTCTGTGTATCAGGCCAACAGCGTGTACTCTGCCAACATCTGCCAGTGCACAGTGCCAATCATATATGGTGTCACAATAGCGTGCATTTAAAAAAAACCAAAAAATGTTTTCACTGTAATAGATTGAATAGCAGTTAGTTGTCTGCAAGCGTCTGTGTGTCAGGCCAACAGCATGTACTCTGCCAACCTCTGCCAGTGCACATTGCCACTCATATCTGGTGTCACAATAGCGTGCATTTAAAAACCCAAAAACTTTTTTCACTGTTATAGATTGAATAGGAGTTAGTTGTCTTCAAGCGGGTGTCAGGCCTACAGCGTGTACTCTGCCAACCTCTGCCAGTGCACATTGCCACTCATATCTGGTGTCACAATAGCGTGCATTTAAAACCCAAAAATGTTTTTCACTGTAGTAGATTGAATAGCAGTTAGTTGTCTGCAAGCGTCTGTGTGTCAGGCCAACAGCGTGTACTCTGCCAACCTCTGCCAGTTCACAGTGCCACTCATATCTGGTGTCACAATAGCATGCATTTAAAAAACCCAAAACTTTTTTTCAATGTAATAGATTGAATAGCAGTTAGTTGTCTGCAAGCGTCTGTGTGTTAGGCCAACAGCGTGTACTCTGCCAACCTCTGCCAGTGCACAGTGCCACTCATATCTGGTGTCACAATAGCGTGCATTTAAAAACCTAAAAACTTTTTTTCACTGTAATAGATTGAATAGCAGTTAGTTGTCTGCAAGCGTCTGTGTGTCAGGCCAACAGCGTGTACTCTGCCAACCTCTGCCAGTGCACATTGCCACTCATATCTGGTGTCACAATAGCGTGCATTTAAAAACCCAAAAACTTTTTTCACTGTTATAGATTGAATAGCAGTTAGTTGTCTTCAAGCGGGTGTGTCAGGCCTACAGCGTGTACTCTGACAACCTCTGCCACTGCACAGTGCCACATATCTGGTCTCACAGTAGCTTGCACGCATAGTACCACTAATCCAAAAAAAAAAATGACAGTCAGAGGCAGGCTACCCCGCAAGGGCCATCGTGGTCGTGGTGCTGTGATTCCCATTTTGCCCTAGAATAATGCCCAGTTTTCAGAGGCCACGTACCCTGAACTTGAAAAGTTCTGAGGACATAGTTGACTGGCTAACACAGGACACCCAATCTTCTACAGCTTCCGCTCGGAACCTTGACGCACCATCCTCCTCCAGCTTGGCTTCGGGCAACTCTCAAGATACCACTCACCCGCCTGCCGCCACCACCAACACTAGCACCACAGCCGCTTCACTTGGTATGTCAGAGGAGTTATTTACACATCCGTTTGAAGAAATGAGTGATGCGCAACCATTATTGCCAGAGGATGTAGATAACAGGGATATGTCTCAGTCAGGCAGCATTACACACATGGACGTACGGTGTGATGATGATGATGTTGTACCCGCTGCTGCTTCCGTTGCTGAGTTGTCAGATACAAGTGAAGCGGTTGATGATGACGACGCGTCCATGGATGTCACGTGGGTGCCCGCTCAGCAAGAAGAAGAACAGGGCGAAAGTTCAGATGGGGAGACAGAGAGGAGGAGGAGACGAGTTGGAAGCAGGGGGAGGTCGTCGCAAGGAGCTAGTGGCACAGTCAGACAGCATGCATCGGCACCCGGGGTCAGCCCGACAGCACGCCAATCAACGCATGCTGTGTCCACCACCAGAATGCCGTCATTGCAGAGCTCAGCAGTGTGGAATTTTTTTTGTGTGTCCTGACAACAGCGATGCCATTTGCAACCTGTGCCAAAAGAAACTGAGTCGTGGGAAGTCCAACACCCACCTAGGTACAACTGCTTTGCGTAGGCACATGATCGCACATCACAAACGCTATGGGATCAACACATGAGTACAAGCAGCACACAAACTCAAAGCCGCCATCCTCCTCCTGGTCCAGCATCTTCAGCCACATCAACCACTGCTGTCCTCCTTGCCCCCTCTTAACCATCCGCCACTCCGTCTCTCGCCTTGAGCAATTCCCGCTCATCTGCCCACAGTCAGGTGTCTGTCAAGGACATGTTTGAGCGTAAGAAGCCCAATGTCAGAAAGTCACCCCCATGCCCATCGTCTGACAGCTAGCTTGTCTGAACTATTAGCCCGCCAGCTTTTACCATACAAGCTGGTGGAGTCTGAGGCGTTCAAAACATTTGTAGCTATTGGGACACCGCAGTGGAAGATACCCGGATGAAATTTCTTTTCACAAAAGGCAATCCCCAACCTGTACTCGATTGTGCAAAAGGAAGTAATGGCATGTCTTGCACACAGTGTTGGGGCAAGGGTCCATCTGACCACTGATACCTGGTCTGCAAAGCATGGTCAGGGCAGGTATATCACCTACACTGTGCATTGGGTAAACCTGCTGACGGCTGCCAAGCATGGAATGCGTGTCTCTGCAGAGGAGTTGGTGACACCGCCACGACTTGCAGGCAAGCCTGCTGCCACCTCCTCTACTCCTTCTACTCCATCCTCTTCCTTAACCTCCTCAGCTGAGTCCTCTTCTGCTGCTGCGTCTTTTTTTTCTTTTTAATTCTTTATTTTTGGTATGCAGGTAGGTACAACAGTGCCTGTATCGCCACAACAGCATCAGCAGGCTCGATTTCTATAAGCATTTTATAACAGTATTGTGGCATGTAGGGTATGCATAAATTTTTAAATGGGAAAGGTAACGATAATTAAGAGGTCTAACATGCAGATGTAATGATTTGTTAGCGTTTAAACAGGTTTAGGTGAATCAAGAATGTGCTTCAATTGAAATAGCTGTTTACACGTTATATACAGATGCCACGACAGCGTGTTTAACGATGTACTAAGGTTAGACAGTGGCTTAAGAGATTGTACATTTTATGTAATGATAACAAGCCTGGCTAGACAGTAAAATCGTTAGATTAAAGTAAAAACAAAATAAAATATAACATAGTCAACGTTTAACAGTACAAGATTAGTTATACCAACATAGGTGTAGAGTGGCAGTACGATTTGCAGTGTATCAGTAGTTGGCTTATGTGTGATGTGCATACAGGTTGCGCTGATCTTGTGTAGACTGTTATGCAAGAGCAAGCTATCAACATAGGGTTAAGTCTGCCTTTGTGTTATAGTAGTGTGCTCGTCGTGGGCTAGGAGTTGTTAAACTAAGACAAAAGCAAAGCATTCTAATATAGGGACATTCTAGTTATTTTACTATACATGCAGGAGCATCAGTCGGCACATCAGAGCAACCAGGCTGGCATATAAACGTTACGGTTGCGGCGAGCAATGTGGTATGCCAGCCGTGAGTGTTGGCAATGGACCCTCAGCGTTATGTCCCTGGCAGGTAGCCCTGGAATCTAGCGGTAAGTCCAGCATCAGGATCAGCCGATCCCTGTTAACGGCAGTGATGATAGTTGTTTAGGCAAGTTCATTATAGAGTGGGTTATATATGGCAACAGCGTGAAGGTAAGGGACTCTTTGCAGGTACAGCAGTCGCTCAGCCACCCCTTTAAGCTACTGTACGTCCCAGTTGCGGGAATGGGTACTCGGTCAGCCGATACCCCTCAGCGGTAGAACAAGCGTGGGGATGTCCCGGAGGTTGGCGTTCGAAGCCCTCTTAGGGGTGTCTTTGCAGTGGGATTCGGCTTCTTCGGTAGGCTGTGGGGTAGACCCCAGAATTCCGACCCAGTTAGAGACTGTGGTCATAAGGGGCAGACGTGTGCCGTGCTGGTCTCTGAGGCCTGGATCCGATGATGTACTTGTGTGTGGGGCTTGTTTGGGAGCGTGGGAGCGGGTGGTTATGCCTAGCCTCTTGGGGCCTTTTCCTGCCTTGTCTGTCGCTTTCCTCTGTGTAGCTGGTGAACTGCTCTGGGGGGCTGAGGCCGGGGATCATAGTGGCGGTGCCGGGCAGCAGGGCGGATCAACTTAGCCACCGCTCTCACCGCTTGATTGTGAGTCATTCCCCGCTTGCACAGTGTTGTCCAGAAGCTTGTACACAGCCTGTCAAATGCCTCCAGTGCCTGCGTTGGCGGTCGGGAGCTTGTTCTGTTTGGATTGGGCCTTTGCTGGGCCGCCATCTTGGCTGCGTCTCGTTGGGGTAATACCCCTGCCTGCTGCATGGTCAGTAAGCCCGTCAGTGGGCTCAGAGTGGCCAGTGGGGACCGGGATAACCCCCACCGGTCCAAAGGGGGAGGGGTAGGGTGCTTGCTGCGTCGCTTGGGAGCTCCGAGGTCGGGGCGAACGGGCGCTATGCCCAGGTATCAGCTCAGGTAGGCCGCACCCGGTTTTCAGTGCCCCTGGTCCCTACGGGCGTCGGGGTGGTATGCCTCGCTTCTGTGGTGCACCCCAAACGTGGGTAGTGCACCCTGGTGCTTCTTCGGGCCTCGAGGCCGGCGTTATTCGGCTTTTTCCCTCCCGCCGGACAGGAGCTCATGGAACCCACGTCCACTCCGTATTGCGGTCAGGCTCCGCCCCCTGCTGCTGCGTCTTACTCCACATCAACGCCACCCCACCAGCTCCCCAGGTACTATTCCACATCCCGGATACGGCAGTGTCACGCCGTCTTGGGTTTGACTTGCTTGAAAGCAGAGAGTCACACCGGAAAAGCACTCCTGTCCGCCCTGAACGCACAGGTGGAAAAGTGGCTGACTCCGCAGCAACTGGAGATGGGCAAAGTGGTTTGTGACAACGGAACAAATTTGTTGGCGGCATTGAAGTTGGGCAAGTTGACACATGTGCCAGCGGCGAAACAACATGCCAGTGAGGCGCTTGATTTGCGACAGCCCGACACGTTGGAATTCAACACTCCTAATGTTCGACCGCCTGCTCCAACAAGAAAAAGCCGTTAATGAATATTTGTATGACCGGGTGCTTCTTCTGGCCTGCTCCGCTTCAAGTGTCCTGTCAGAAAGGACCTTCAGTGCAGCAGGAGGTATTGTCACTGAGAAGAGAAGTCGCCTAGGTCAAAAAAGTCTAGATTACCTCACCTTTATTAAGATGAATGAGGGATGGATCCCGAAGGGACTGACAGTGAGCGATACATTTGACTAAAAAAGGCCTGATGAGATGAGCTGCCTTGGGCTAAAAATGGTCCACACGCTGCTGTATTTTAGCTCTGAATGCCGGTTGACTTGCATGACTTAGCCGCCACCAACTAGGGTTCAAGCCGCAATGTTTTAGGGCACTTTCTGCCTGGGAAACAAACATCAATTTTTCTGGTCGCTGCTACAGCAGCGGCTGCAACAATACCTAATTTTTCAGGCATGTGTACATGCCTAATTTTTCGGGCCTCTGGTGCTGCACTGTGGCTTCAAAAACCAAACAAAAAAAAGGCACATAACAGGGATTAAACTGATAGGAATAGTACTACTTAACACACCACTCCTATCTGGTGGCACATTAGATTGCACGCGCAGTGCCCCAAATTTGAAGTAGGAGGACCGACCAAGCATCTTTTTCCATCTCCCAGTTCCTAAAATCGATGCCATATACACGTCCCCTGATAGAGCGCCAGCTCGTTATTCTCTTTTTCACTGCACTATGGGCACTTAGACCCACTCTTTGTCTTGCACAGTGTTATTCTAGCCAGCATCTGTGATGGGAAATCAGGCAGTCATCTAAACGTTTAGATTGAGCGTCAGCTTAGAACACCCTTGAAGGTGTTTAACCCCTTAAGGACCAAACTTCTGGAATAAAAGGGAATCATGACGTGTCAGACATGTCATGTGTCCTTAAGGGGTTAAGGAGATTAGGGCTAGTTTAGAGGATTCTTCTTACACCTCTCTGAGTCTTTATAGCCCTTCTACCTATCCAGCATTTCTGGAAACTAGCTAAGAGAAAGGGTGGCTGTGTGTCTGTGATACATTTAACTTTATATCACCTTATTGACACTTTTTATGACAGCATCACTCCGGTCTCCATACTCTCTGCCTATACCCATCTATTTAGAGGGAATTTCCTTGCCCCTGGCAATATTATATAATAGGTAATAGTATTACCATTATTACACAATTAGCCACTATAGGGGAATGAGTATAGTATCCCTTTGTTATTTATAAATGATACAATAAAGACTTTTGTCCATTACTCAATTTACTTTAACAAAGGGTACTAACCACGGTATTAGGAAGCATTACTCTGCTTTCCCTTTCTCCCTCTATTATACACCTATGCTCACTAGGATTTGTAGGTATCACTTTATTATAGTTGTCTAACCTTTTCCTATGCCAGTTTTAGATCTCCTTCTTGGGAGATTTTTTTCTTTTTTCAGTTTATTAGCATACCTGGGTACAAGCACTCGGTGGGGCTGGCACCACCACCTGAACATATTTCCTCGTTTCTTCCACTCATACCGCTTTTTCCATCTTTGAAGGGGTTTGGCGAAACAAGGAAATACAGGGAGTGCAGAATTATTAGGCAAATTAGTATTTTGACCACATCATCCTCTTTATGCATGTTGTCTTACTCCAAGCTGTATAGGCTCGAAAGCCTACTACCAATTAAGCATATTAGGTGATGTGCATCTCTGTAATGAGAAGGGGTGTGGTCTAATGACATCAACACCCTATATCAGGTGTGCATAATTATTAGGCAACTTCCTTTCCTTTGGCAAAATGGGTCAAAAGAAGGACTTGACAGGCTCAGAAAAGTCAAAAATAGTGAGATATCTTGCAGAGGAATGCAGCACTCTTAAAATTGCAAAGCTTCTGAAGCGTGATCATCGAACAATCAAGCGTTTCATTCAAAATAGTCAACAGGGTCGCAAGAAGCGTGTGGAGAAACCAAGGCGCAAAATAACTGCCCATGAACTGGGAAAATTCAAGCGTGCAGCTGCCAAGTTTGGCCATATTTCAGAGCTGCAACATCACTGGAGTGCCCAAAAGCACAAGGTGTGCAATACTCAGAGACATGGCCAAGGTAAGAAAGGCTGAAAGACGACCACCACTGAACAAGACACACAAGCTGAAACGTCAAGACTGGGCCAAGAAATATCTCAAGACTGATTTTTCTAAGGTTTTATGGACTGATGAAATGAGAGTGAGTCTTGATGGGCCAGATGGATGGATTGGTAAAGGGCAGAGAGCTCCAGTCCGACTCAGACGCCAGCAAGGTGGAGGTGGAGTACTGGTTTTGGCTGGTATCATCAAAGATGAGCTTGTGGGGCCTTTTCGGGTTGAGGATGGAGTCAAGCTCAACTCCCAGTCCTACTGCCAGTTTCTGGAAGACACCTTCTTCAAGCAGTGGTACAGGAAGAAGTCTGCATCCTTCAAGAAAAACATGATTTTCATGCAGGACAATGCTCCATCACACGCGTCCAAGTACTCCACAGCGTGGCTGGCAAGAAAGGGTATAAAAGAAGAAAATCTAATGACATGGCCTCCTTGTTCACCTGATCTGAACCCCATTGAGAACCTGTGGTCCATCATCAAATGTGAGATTTACAAGGAGGGAAAACAGTACACCTCTCTGAACAGTGCCTGGGAGGCTGTGGTTGCTGCTGCACGCAATGTTGATGGTGAACAGATCAAAACACTGACAGAATCCATGGAAGGCAGGCTTTTGAGTGTCCTTGCAAAGAAAGGTGGCTATATTGGTCACTGATTTGTTTTTGTTATGTTTTTGAATGTCAGAAATGTATATTTGTGAATGTGGAGATGTTATATTGGTTTCACTGGTAAAAATAAATAATTGAAATGGGTATATATTTGTTTTTTGTTAAGTTGCCTAATAATTATGCACAGTAATAGTCACCTGCACACACAGATATCCCCCTAAAATAGCTATAACTAAAAACAAACTAAAAACTACTTCCAAAAATATTCAGCTTTGATATTAATGAGTTTTTTGGGTTCATTGAGAACATGGTTGTTGTTCAATAATAAAATTAATCCTCAAAAATACAACTTGCCTAATAATTCTGCACTCCCTGTAGTCCTCTACTCGTAACAGGGATTAAACTGATAAGAATAGTACTACTTAACACACCTTATAATAACGCAGAGAGAGGCAACGCAGAGAGAGGAGTCTGAAGAAGAGGAGTCAGAGGAGGAAGGTGGCTTTGAGGAGGTGGAAGACCAAACACAGCAGGTGTCCCAGGGGGCTTGTTGTCACCTTTTGGGGACCCTTGGTGTTGTACGTGGCTGGGTGGAGGAAGAGACCTTCAATGACATCAGTGAGGACAAAGAACGGACATGGCTAGCTTGGTATCCAACCTTGTGCAAATGGGGAGTTTGCGGTTGTGCAAATGGACTGTTTGCGGTGGGTTAAACGGGGAGTTTGGTCTGTCACTGTGAAGCGGGCGTAACCCTTACACTACCTGACCGATACAACATCATACAGTAGGTCCCCCCCCTCATTATTTTTATGGCCCCCACCCACCGCTCACGGGAGGGGGCAGGCGGGAGGACAGTAGGTCCCCCGCCATTGTGATTTATGGCCCTCACCCACCGCGCAGGGGTGGGAGCCGCGGGGGAGGACAGTAGGTCCCCCCCTTATCCTTATTTACTGAATATTCCCCTGTATAACAATGTTTGGCATTTAGTGAATATTCCCTATTCTGCTCTGTGTCAGTGTGTATCAAGGTCGCGGAGGACAGGTGTCAATCCATTTCTGCCAAGTGACCCTATGTAGGAGGAACAGTCCCTATTCTGCTCTGTGTCAGTGTGTATCAGGGTCCCTGAGGACAGGTGTCAATCCATATCTGCCAAGTGACCCTATGTAGGGGGAACAGTCCCTATTCTGCTCTGTGTCAGTGTGTATCAGGGTCCCTGAGGACAGGTGTCAATCCATATCTGCCAAGTGACCCTATGTAGGGGGAACAGTCCCTATTCTGCTCTGTGTCAGTGTGTATCAGGGTCTCTGAGGACAGGTGTCAATACATATCTGCCAAGTGACCCTATGTAGGGGGAACAGTCCCTATTCTGCTCTGTGTCAGTGTGTATCAGGGTCCCTGAGGACAGGTGTCAATCCATATCTGCCAAGTGACCCTATGTAGGGGGAACAGTCCCTATTCTGCTCTGTGTCATTGTGTATCAGGGTCTCTGAGGACAGGTGTCAATCCATATCTGCCAAGTGACCCTATGTAGGGGGAACAGTCCCTATTCTGCTCTGTGTCAGTGTGTATCAGGGTCTCTGAGGACAGGTGTCAATCCCTATCTGCCAAGTGACCCTATGTAGGGGGAACAGTCCCTATTCTGCTCTGTGTCAGTGTGTATCAGGGATCCTTAGGATAGGTGTCAATCCATATCTGCCAAGTGACCCTATGTAGGGGGAACAGTCCCTATTCTGCTCTGTGTCAGTGTGTATCAGGGTCCCTGAGGACAGGTGTCAATCCATATCTGCCAAGTGACCCTATGTAGAGGGAACAGTCCCTATTCTGCTCTGTGTCAGTGTGTATCAGGGTCCCTGAGGACAGGTGTTAATCCATATCTGTCAAGTGACCCTATGTAGGGGGAACAGTCCCTATTCTGCTATGTGTCAGTGTGTATCAGGGTCTCTAAGGACAGGTGTCAATCCATATGTCAAGTTGTCAATATGTCATATGTCAGGTGTCAATCCATATCCATTGTGATTTAGGAATGTTAGGTGCATCAACTGCATCAACTGTGTAATTTTCCATGGGAGTTTTGCCATGGATCCCCCTCCGGCATACCACAGTCCAGGTGTTAGTCCCCTTGAAACAACTTTTCCATCACTATTGTGGCCAGAAAGAGTCCCTGTGGGTTTTAAAATTCGCCTGCCCATTGAAGTCTATGGCGGTTCGCCCGGTTCGCCGATTCGCGAACATTTGCGGAAGTTCGCGTTCGCCAACCGAAAATTTTATGTTCGCGACATCACTATACACACACTGCATCCACTACACACACACTGCATCCACTAAACACACATTGCCTTCACTATTCAAAAAATGCATCCGCTACACCAGGGCTGGACAAATCCCAGGCGTCAAGTCGCTATGGCGCTTCAGTGTTTGTCAGCCCAAGAGAGCGAGAAGCCTGGTCGCCGAGAGAGAGTGGAAGCAGCCAGCCAGGGGAGCATGGAGCTGGGCAGTGAGAGAGCAGAAATCTTCCTGCAGTTCTTGCTCTGCTCCCTCGCGCGCTTTGCTGGGAGCTAGATTATGACATCACTCCGGTCCCCACATCACTAATCAGTGCGCTAGGGAACAGGTCAAGAAGAGCTTGAAGAGTACACAAAGTTTAATGTAGTTGTTCTGGTGAGAATAATAGCTCCTTTCAGGCATTTTCATGCAAACAGAGAAAAGGCAGTGTTTGCATTGCCCCTAGGGACACTTCCAAGTGGCCACTCCTCAGATGGCCACTGGAGGTGCTTCCTGGCCCAGTGCTGCACAGTAGGCAGCACTGCCGTTCAGCGTCTCCACGCTCTGCATGGGGACGCTGAATTTTCCTCATAGAGATACAGTGATTTAATGCATCTCTATGAAGAAATGCTGATTGGCCAAAACGGTGTTTGGCCCTGCCCCCATCCCGCCGCCTTGCTGATTTTAGCCAATCCAATGCTTTCCCTGTGGCAAAGCATTGGATTGACTAAAAATCTGCAATTCTGATGTCATCAAGAAGGCGGATCGTGGGCGGGGCCAGCACAGACGGACCCGCGTGGTGATGGAAATAAGGTGAATTTTCACCTTTTCTAAGGGGGCTGAGAGGGGGCAAAACACCTAAATGGTGGGTTTACCACTATACGGTCAGGAATACATGTTTGTGTTCCTGACCCTATAGTGATCCTTTAAGTATCTCATCCACGCATGTGCCTTCTAGCGACAACTCACAGGGAATATAAGCATACTCTTGACTAAATATCATAATAATCATTAGTATTTACCAGCATGTTTTCTTACTCTTTCTAGTATAAAATTGCGCTGTTTCATCGCAATTGTACATACTGTAGCTATACATACCAAATCTGTCTGCAAACTACCTGTATAATTGTGTCATCTAATGTGCCTGCTGTTGTTGTTGTGACAAAGGAGGGGATTGTATACTCTTCAGCACTGCAAAAATAAAAATTTACACATAAAAAAAAGATTTTACCTTCAGCTCAGTAAATCAAACCTTAATTACTTACAGGAGGCTCCTGCATGGTCTAGAAAGCTATTGACAGAGCAAGAAATAAGATGTTCTAAACAGAAAATGTAAACATTAGAGCACTCTTTACAGGAAATGTTTAGGAAGGCTGTGTAAGTCACATGCAGGGAGGTGTGACCTGGACCGTATAAACAAACTGATTTAACTCCTAACTATCAGAGACTGCCATGAGACGCATGGGCATGATCTATACACCCAAACTGCTTTATTAAGCTAAAGTTGTTTTGGTGACTATAGTGTCCCTTTAAGGTAGGTGCTGCACGCTTTGCAATCACCTCTAGTGGCTGTCTATGTGACTAAACATAGAGGTGTTACTAGACAGCAATGTAATCTTTTACATTGCCCAGCCTGCATGGAACATGCTATAGATACCAGAACTACTACTGATACCGGAGAAACTGACGGAAGCCAAGCACAGAGAGATGGACACAGGTTTCTTCAGGAAGGAAGAGATTCTTTATTGGATCACCGATCGGGACTCAGAGGGACTAATGTCACCAAAATACAGCAAGTTCTGAGCCCCGGACAATAGTGCAGGCTCCTTATATAGGCACATAACTCCTCCCATATTAAGCTCCACCCGCACATTGTCTTGACCAATCAATACAAATAAGAATTAACTTCCTGCTTGACCGCATGGCTTGTCCAGCACAATGGAGGAGGGGAATACTATATCCTGTATTCTTGCACATGCTCCGTACACTACTGATCGTATCTTGCCTCGTGCAACCAACTGATCGATACGTCAGCATATGCACGTACACATGCCACGTGGTAATCTCGGCCTACTAAATTTATTTTTACCGAGATTCCACCACATTCCCCCCTTTGATGCCTCTTGATATTTCACAATTACTTGAGGCATCACTTAACCTTAGTTTGCATACACCGCAAGTTACCTTGAACCAGACCAGACTTATGATGTGAATCTTCAACACTCATCTTCCTGCATTGGTTCTCCCTGATCTAGAGCCTTATATTTATATATAGCCATTATCTGTGCAGCAGCCTTCCTCTCTGCTATATTTTCTATCAGGCTTTGCACAGACCTAACTACTAAGGGTATAAGACACGGCAGGAGTAGACACAACATTAAAATTAGTAGGACTCCACCTACCACTGCCTTAAGCCCTCCAAGCCACTCATACCAGCTACCAAACCAACTACTTGGATTGTACCCTTTCCACACCTGAGTAGGCACATGCGCTAGTTTAACCATATGTCTAGTAAGCTCAGCTATTGCTTGCCCTTCGTCATCTATTTGAAGACAGCAATTGCTCAGGTTAAACTTCCCACATACACCTCCCTCTACTGCCAAAAGGTAATCCAAGGCTAATCTATTTTGGTATACTGCTGTCCTCATCCTGGTATTATGCTTCGCTAGAAGATTGAGCGCTTGTGATGTCTCGTTAGTAATGATCTCAACCACTGCCTGTAATCTTATAATACGGTTGAGCATATAAATTGGGGTTCTATAACCAAAGGTACCATCCTCTGCCCACGTGGCTGGCCCATAGTAATCTATAATACGCTGGGGAGGCCATTCATTATCTTCCCAGGTACCTATCTCTATGGGTCCCCTTTTCTTCCTATGATTCACATCATACACTTTAACACCTAAAGTCTCACCTGTTTCAATAGGTAACAAGAAGAAGGATGGCTTGAGCATACCCAACACACATGCCCCTTCCCAGTCCTGTGCCAACTCCGAATAGGCTTTCTTACCACAGATCCAGTACAAATTTGCCGGGGCCCTCCAGTTAGATGTGATGGATAGATCAAACCACACATCCTTTAAATTGGCGTATCTAGCAAACGGGTTAGATGGTTCTGAGACATTTGAAGCCGACCACCAAGTTGTATTCTTTGTATCATCATCATAAGCTTTTTGCCCTAGACAAGTTAATTCTCCTACAGAAGTATTATACATCATTCCTTTCCTCGCTATGCAAACATAACCTATGATGGAAGTCTTTAATCTCCACTCAGATTTACCTCTTATACTCATATGATAATCGGCTTGTGTAGATATTAATTGGTCAACTGCCTCAGAACCGGACATTACCTCCTTTGCTTCCCAAGGCCATTGGTCTCCCATGTTAGTACCTCCACACACATAGCAGTTGGTAACATTAAGACTACCGGCAATACTTTCGGCTAAATCAATAAACAGGTTTTTAGCATTATGGGGGATCTTATTATCTATGCTCATCTCTTCATAAAAGGAATGGTATACTTGATGAGTTTGGGAGGATACCGTATCAGTCTCTATCCCTATAAACAATACTGTCCCAGGATCTAAACCCGTCCCATATATTTGAAACCCAAATAAATTACCATATTTATCTAAGAACTTGTCGGGGTTATTTATAAGTATATGGACTGGATTGCATTCCATAGACTTACAATATGGACTGGTAGGCAACTTAGTCACACTCATGTCCTTGTCTACTGTCTGTCCCCAAGTTGCCCACCCCACACAAGACCAATATGGGCAAAAGTTACAATCTCTATTTGGGCATCTAGGACTCACATACTTATTTTTACTACTGGGACAAATATATTTATCGTTAGACCCATACGTTCTCTCCCATCTAAGATACCCACATACATTCCACGGCTTTCTACCACTTGATATCGCTTTACACGCATCAAATAGCAGAACACCCGAAGAATGTACGGATTCTAATACCGTCTTATTAATTAGGGTCCCCTGAGGATCTCCATTCCTGAGAGTCAACCAAATTGTACGGGGTTGATACTCTGGACTGAAGCACCTAGGTTCTCCTACTCCTAAATGGCACACACTATTCTATATTTAGGTATCTACATCTTGATACATCTCCTTTACACTCGTATTACGAATGCCAAATTAGGGTCTGGGAAATATGGTTACCTGTTCTTGTAGTCTTAATGCATACCTCACAGCTAGGAGTGTCAGTACCTCTACCTTCCTGAATATAAAAATACACATATAAAAACATTATTAAGAATACATCTTTCGTCGTCATCCTCAGTCTTCGTCCGTGCGAAGGCACCTCAGCTTCCAGGATGTAAGGGCTGCAGGGAATGGAGTTCTGCTCGTCTTCACAGGGGTCCCTTCGAGACTTTTCCTGACTTATACACTCGTTGGTGAGCGGACAGGCTTTATTATGGCCGTCTAAACACTCACTTACCAAATCCCTGAAATAATAAAATTTGTAATCCACAAGGTTCCTCGTCACTCCGACTGAGTCGTGCGCTTTAACCGGATCTTGCAGGGATTCTCTGGATCTGCTGTAGCTTGCCAAGAATCGACTGCTGCTGGTTTAACCCTGGAGTGATGTATCCACGGAGTCACTTCGGCTACTTTTATCGCTGTAGGGGTAGACAAAAGAACAACATAAGGACTTCTCCACTTGGGCCCTAACGGTACATTATTCCACTCTTTAACCCCTTAAGGACCAAACTTCTGGAATAAAAGGGATTCATGGCATGTCACACATGTCATGTGTCCTTAAGGGGTTAATCCACACTTGGTCTCCTGGGTGGTAACTATGAACTGGGGGATAAATATTCACAGGTAATCTATCTTGTACCCATTTCTGTACCTCCTCCATAGTCTTACCCAACTCTACAACCTGCTGCCGGGTAATTCCTTCTCCCAACTGACTCAATTCCCCCCTTAAGTTACCAAGTACGGGAGGTGGTCGCCCATACATGATTTCAAAAGGAGAGAGGCCCATTCTTCTGGTAGGTGTACTGCGGATTCGCAATAGAGCTATGGGCAAGAGAACGTTCCACTTAAGTTGGGTTTCCTGACACATTCTTAATAGTTCTATTCATTCTCTCTACCTTACCAGAACTCTGGGGTCTATATGCCGTATGAAGCCTCCACTTTATACCAAGCATATGAGTCAGTTGTTGTAGGCACTGATGAACAAAAGCTGGACCATTGTCCGATCCTATAGAGCAGGGTAGTCCATATCGAGGTATTATTTCTCGTAGCAGGAATCTCACAACTTCTCCTGCTTTCTCTGTACGAGTAGGACATGCTTCTACCCAGCCTGAATAGGTGCACACAACTACCAGTAGGTAGCGATGTCCACCAGATTTAGGCATTACTGTATAGTCAATTTGTAAATCGGACATGGGGAGTCCCCCCATAAACTGGACTCCTGGTGGCTTTACTGGTCCTTGCCTTGCATTATTCTTAGCACACGTTACACATCTTCGTACAATGGCCTGAGTCAAGTTGGACAATCTTGGTATGTAGAAATGTTTTCTGAGAGATTCTTCTGTGCTGTCTCTCCCAGAATGTGTCCCGTTGTGATAGTTTTGGACAATTTCTACCGCTAGTGATGCTGGAATGACTATTCTTCCATCTTCTAACTGATACCATTTGTTCTCCAAATACTTTCCAGGTTCAGTCTTTAACCACTCCTCTTCTTGAGCTGTATAAACTGGAGTCCATTGAGACAGTGGAGTTGGTATAAGAGCAGCTATTTGCCCCACATACTCTTGTCTTCCCGATTCAGCGGCACGCTTAGCTGCACTATCTGCCATCCGATTTCCTTTGGTTACATCACCATCTCCTCTCAGATGCGCTCGACAATGTATAATACCGACTTCTTTCGGCTCCCACACTGCTTCCAATAGTTGTAGGATTTCAGCTGCGTACTTGATTTCTTTGCCTTCTGAATTCAATAGTCCTCTTTCTTTATACAAAGCTCCGTGGGCATGAGTGGTTAAAAACGCATACTTGGAGTCCGTATAGTTGTTCACTCTTAAACCTTCAGCCAATTGTAACGCTCGTGTCAGTGCTATCAATTCTGCCTTTTGTGCTGATGTTCCTTTTGCCAGTGGCCGAGCTTCTATCACCTTGTCTATCGTTGTTACTGCATATCCTGCATAGCGGATCCCTTCTTTCACATAACTACTGCCGTCGGTGTAATATTGAGCATCAGGATTCTGGATGGGAAAATCACGAAGATCTGGTCTACTTGAAAATACTTCATCCATTACTTCCAAACAATCATGTTGACTTTCAGTAGGTTGTGGCAAAAGGGTAGCTGGATTTAAGGTATTTACAGTCTCTAAATGCACTCCTGGGTTTTCACACAACATTGCTTGATACTTGGTCATACGGCTGTTGCCAAACCAATGATTTCCTTTGTAATCCAACAACGTCTGTACTGCATGTGGGACTCGTACATAAAGTTCTTGACCCAGAGTGAGTTTATCGGCCTCGGCTACCAGCAGGGCGGCTGCAGCTACTGCTCTTAGACAAGGTGGAAGTCCGCTGGCCACTGCATCCAGTTGCTTAGACATGTAGGCAACAGGTCTTTGCCATGATCCCAAGTACTGTGTCAATACTCCCACAGCCATTCTTCTTTGCTCATGTACATACAGGTAGAATGGTCGTGTGTGATCAGGTAGACCTAATGCTGGGGCACTCATCAAAGCCTTCTTCACATCTTCAAATGCCGTTTGCTGTTCTTGAGTCCATAAGAAGGGATCGTGCTCTGTACCTTTGATAGCTGCATACAGAGGTTTTGCCAGTATCGCTTAGCTGGGAATCCATATCCTACAGAAGCCTGCTGCCCCCAAGAATTCTCGCACTTGTCTTCTATTCTTGGGTATCGGTATTTGGCACACAGCTTCTTTTCTCTCTGGCCCCATAATTCTTTGACCTTCAGAGATATGGAATCCCAGATATTTGACAGTTGGCAAACACAACTGAGCCTTCTTTCTAGACACCTTGTATCCTGCCTTCCAGAGAATGTGTAGTAGATCGTGCGTTGCTTGCTGACATATTTCCTTTGTAACTGCTGCTATCAACAAGTCATCTACATATTGTAACAATACACACTCTCCTGGGATGGACTCGAAATCCAATAAATCTTGACTTAGAGCTGAACCAAATAGGGTAGGTGAATTTTTAAACCCTTGGGGCAGTCTTGTCCAGGTCATTTGGCGTTTCGAGCCCGTTACAGCGTTTTCCCATTGGAAAGCAAAGATACATTGGCTTTCTGCGGCAATTCGGAGGCAAAAGAAGGCATCTTTGAGGTCTAAGACTGTAAAATAAGTAGCCCCGCCCGGAATTAAAGCAAGCAGGTTATATGGATTGGGCACAACTGGATGTATACTAACAACCGCATCATTGACTGCTCTCAAGTCCTGTACAGGTCGATACTCATCTGTACCGGGCTTTTGAACAGGCAGCAATGGGGTGTTCCAGGGGGAAGTACAGAATTTTAGGATACCATACCGTATGAACTTATCCAGATAAGATTGGATGTTCTTCTTAGCCTTCTGCGGGATGTGATATTGTCTTAGGCTCACTGGATAAACCCCAAGTTTTAGTTCGATTTTAATAGGTGGAATATTGCGGGCCAGTCCTGGTGGGTTGTTCTCTGCCCAAACTCCTGGTATGTTGAATAAGGATTCATCACTCCTAGGGTTTTGGCTAGTCAACGCTGTATAAAGTCGCCACTCTTCTTCCTTTGGTACGGATAATGTCATAATACCTGAAGGTCCATTAAACTTTAAGGATGTTGTTCCATTTGGTA
The DNA here is from genome assembly GCF_036172605.1 of Pelobates fuscus. Taxonomy (NCBI): domain Eukaryota; kingdom Metazoa; phylum Chordata; class Amphibia; order Anura; family Pelobatidae; genus Pelobates; species Pelobates fuscus. Next base: position 67,411,378 of record NC_086326.1, read on the forward strand.
GGAACGTAATCTGCGCTTGTAACTTGGATAGCATATCACGTCCCAGCAATTGGACTGGACATTCAGGCATATAAAGGAATTGATGTTTTACTACGTGGCCTCCCAATGTACAGAGTCGACTTTTAAGAACTGGTTTTGCAGCACTTCTTCCAGTTGCTCCTATTACAGTAATAGTTCTTCCAGATGGAGGAGCAACTAGGTCAGTCACCACCGAATGTTCAGCACCAGTGTCGATCATGAACGCACTCCTTTTTCCCCCTATTGATACATCGACCATAGGCTCCGCTCGACCAAGGGGGATGGAGCCCGGTCGGTATCAATAGTCCTCCATGACCGTGTCAGCCAATCCTACAAAGTCCCTACCTTCTCTATCGCGGGACCTTTGCGCTGCTGGATAGTACCTATCTTCCCTTACACTTCCTCTGTTCCCATTACTTCCTCTATTACCATTGCTCCCTCCGGGGCCTCCTCTACCTCTCGCTCTGCCTCTAAAGTTTCCATAACCTGTCCTAGGTCTGTCTCTCTCATACTGTTCCCTTCGTGGACACTCACTTCTCCAATGCCCTTCTTCCCTACAGTATGCGCACTGATTTCTACTCAGAGGTTCCTCATTCCACTTACTATCGCCTCTATCTGGGCCCCGTCTATCTACGCCTGCGATCGCTACCGCTAGCATATCTGCCTTTCTACGCATCTTGCGCTCTTCCTCTTTCTTTGTCTCTGTTTCCCTGTTCATGTATACTTTATTTGCTACCTCCATTAGTTGGGTGATAGACATTCCTGCAAACCCTTCTAACTTTTGTAGCTTGCGCTTAATATCTCCGTAAGCTTGGCTGACAAAGGCGGAGTTTACCATTCGGCAATTATCAGCGTCTTCCGGATTAAAGGGGGTATACAAGCGGTATGCCTCCAATAATCGGTCATAAAAGACACTGGGCGCTTCATCACTTTTCTGAATCACCTCAACTGTCTTCGACATATTAATAGCTTTCTTCCCTCCGGCTTTCATGCCAGCAATTATAGCGTCTCTATAGGCTTTGAGTTGAACCATATCAGCGCCATTAACATTCCAATCGGGATCGGTATTAGGGTAATGTGTTGCGGCCCATGCTGCCGGATTGGCTTGATTTAAAGCACGGGCTCTATCCTCTAGCGCTTTAATGGCCGCCTGGTTAATCCTTGTCCTTTCCTCATTATTAAACAATGTCATTAATAACTGCTGGCAATCAGCCCATGTCGGATTATGTGTCTGAACTATCGAGGTGAACAGATCGGTCATAGCTTGTGGTTTCTCAGTGTACGAGGAATTGTGGGTCTTCCAATTCAAGAGATCGGTAGTCGTGAACGGGACATATACGAAGACTGGGTCAGCATGTGCCATTTGACCTGCGGCATCGAGATAGGCTGACCCAGGATTCAGACGAAGAGGCATCTGATAATGTTTAAGTTGTTGGGTACCGGTCAGTTGTCTGGTTAGTATAGGGCTACGTGAAGGGGCGTCAGTTATGGGTTCCAGTCGGGGGGTAATAGGGCATGAGGATGTGGGAGCTTGATTTTGGGAAAAGTTGGTAAATAGAATACTCCCAGCCGAGCTAGGAGAAGCTTGACCGGAAGTTTGAAGTGGCGCCAAATCAGGATATTCAGATCTAACGGGGGTTGGTTCTGGTTCCGGAAGGGGAGGTTTAATACGAGGGGGGGTGGATTCTGTACTGGAGGAGGAAGCGGAAGTGGATGAGGGCAATGAGGGGAGAGGTATAGAACTACCTGCACTCGCGTCACCTCTTCCTATAGGGAAGTAAGGGGGCGGCAAAGGGATCTCGGACTCAGAGGGCGTGTCCAAAATGGGCCTAACCACAGTCCTAGTGGACAAACAAGTCCTGGCCACCATGAGGCGACATTGCTCCTCGTGGCATATCTGAATCCATTTTGGCGAGTCGTTTACGGCCTGTCTCCAACAATCAATATATGGAAACTGTCCGTAAAGTTCAGGCCTACCTGACACAGCCACGTGTACACGCTGTATCAGGGTTGGATCCAAACTACCACGTGGCGGCCATGCCGCAACCAAAATAGGCCACTCCCTAGTGCACAAAGTGACCAAACGTACAGGAGACATTTTAACCCCAAAATCACATGTTTTAAATCCCTTTTTAAAATTCTTTACCATACAACCTAAGGGATCCAAAATCGTTGACTCCGACGCGCCCATACTTATCAATGGAACGTCGTTGACAACGAATACTATACACGCGTTCTATTCAACAGTCACACCCGTTTCCTCTGGCAACAGCACCACGTGGTACGGTTACCAAGTGAAACGTACACAATAACACAATAAACACTCAGGGAATTCCCGTACACACACAGCTGTTACACCAGTCACTAAATAATCAATATTATGCCCTTTGGCGAAACTATACAGTCACCCACGCTATAATTCTCTATATACGAATTACCCGTCTATAACACACCCCAGTAACATCGTCTTTTACAAATAGCGTTTACAGTACGGTTAGCATAGGTCAAAGCACAATTTAAGGTCACAATACAATTATTAGTGGTTATGGTGTTAAACATGCAATAGACGACAATGATTAATACTTATATACAGTGTCAGTAAATATACAGGGTTATGGTACCGTGCACTATGATACAGCAACACACTATTAACACTCTCGCTAGACGGCTGAGCTCGCGCTATCTAACAAGATATACACTTTACTAACAATCTTTAACACATATACAATCCCAACTAAACTATTGGCCAGTACCTTGAATGGACTACCTAAAACTATGTACACCCGTTTTGGTTAGCCACACTGCCCAAGCACCACATATAGCGAACTAGAGGGCGGAATTTACACAGAACCCTCTTAGTCTATTTACTCTATCAAAAATCTAGTGGGTTCCAAATTTACACGCCTTCCCACTTAGCCAAGATAGGTTGAGATCTAGCGAACCGAATTTACACAGACGCCGCTTAGTCTCCCGGTCCCTCCGACCTAGCGAACAAAATATACACCCTAGAACGCTAGTCTAGACAAGACACCGGTGTCCGGCTAGGGCTATTTACACAGAACCCCGCCTGACTCCAAACCAAATCAAACGGTCTTACTAAAGAGCGTTCGATTGAGCGGTGCGCCTTCGCTCCTTCCCTCCGACAGAGGGGGCAGATTCCATACACAGATTTAAACCCCTTTTGGGCCTACCGCACAATCGGTATACCCCTAGTGGGTCTGCCGTCTAAAACAGCAGTTGTCTTACCTCCCTGTTCCTGAACCTGAGTTCACACTCATCGACGGGGACACCCCAGCACTTCTTACGTAGAGGCCGATGATCTCCTGGACAACAGACCAGTGGCGCCGAGACGAAGGGAGGTCCACGCAGAAGTTCAGGGGTGCAGCCGTAGAGAACGTGGGCAAAGATAGACCGTCTCACGCCTCTGCCTCTCAGCTACCGTTGAACGATGAGCTTCCCGGCCAATGCACCAAATGATACCGGAGAAACTGATGGAAGCCAAGCACAGAGAGATGGACACAGGTTTCTTCAGGAAGGAAGAGATTCTTTATTGGATCACCGATCGGGACTCAGAGGGACTAATGTCACCAAAATACAGCAAGTTCTGAGCCCCGGACAATAGTGCAGGCTCCTTATATAGGCACATAACTCCTCCCATATTAAGCTCCACCCGCACATTCTCTTGACCAATCAATACAAATAAGAATTAACTTCCTGCTTGACCGCATGGCTTGTCCAGCACAATGGAGGAGGGGAATACTATATCCTGTATTCTTGCACATGCTCCGTACACTACTGATCGTATCTTGCCTCGTGCAACCAACTGATCGACTGGTCAGCATATGCACGTACACATGCCACGTGGTAATCTCGGCCTACTAAATTTATTTTTACCGAGATTCCACCACACTACATTGAGCTGTAGGGGTTCTGGTGACTACAGTATAGTGTTTCTTTAAAGGACCACTCTAGTGCCAGGAAAACATACTCGTTTTCCTGGCACTAGAGTGCCCTGAGGGTGCCCCCACCCTCAGGGACCCCCTCCCGCCCGGCTCTGGAAAGGGGAAAGGGGTTAAATCTTACCTTTTTCCAGCGCTGGGCGGAGAGATCTCCTCCTGCTCTCCTCCTCCGATCCGCCTCTTCTCCTCCCCGTCGGCTGAATGCGCACGCGCGGCAAGAGCTGCGCGCGCATTCAGCCGGTCACATAGGAAAGCATTCATAATGCTTTCCTATGGACGCTGGCGTGCTCTCACTGTGAAAATCACAGTGAGAAGCACGCAAGCGCCTCTAGCGGCTGTCAATGAGACAGCCACTAGAGGACATAGGGGGAAGGCTTAACCCATTCATAAACATAGCAGTTTCTCTGAAACTGCTATGTTTTTGAAAAAATGGGTTAACCCTAGAAGGACCTGGCACCCAGACCACCTCATTAAGCTGAAGTGGTCTGGGTGCCTAGAGTGGTCCTTTAAGAATTGTATTTTTGTGGTTAAAAAGTAAGCTTTGTTAGTTTAAAAAAACAAACAAAAAAACAGGTTCCTAACTTATAGATCCCAAGATAATTTGCCATGCACTGCACACACTCTAGCCTTGTGGGCAGACTCAATGTTGGCACTGTGGGTTCCAGACCTCAGTTCCCCATAATTTCTGAGTACAAGTCTATTTAGTAAATAAACGCCAAAATGTACTAGTCTATTATCAAATATACACAGATTCCCGGTTTAGTAACCCCTAACCACTAATGAAGTCACAGAATGCAACCTTAATGATGCCAAAATAATAACAGTGATTTATTTAGCTGATTAGTGTACAGTATGACTACACTGACAGCAGCCAGACAGAGCACTGCGGTCAGTAGCAGCCAGGCAGCCCACATTCCTTGGCAGCAGGTAATAAGTTCCGGCCTGAGGAAGAATACGGCCGTGACCATGGCGACGTTCCAGCCCTGTGATCGCACCCCTTCCCATGGTGCACCTCGCGGGTGGCTGCGGATTGGACGATTTTAAAAAGAGACTGGCGGCGGCTGCAGCAGCTGGCGGAGTGAGCGGCTCGGTGTGCGGTAACGGTATTAAAGGCTGCTCGGGGAGCCCGGGGGATGCTTTAACGGCGCTGACTGGGTGCGTGCAATCCGAGCGGTTATAAGAGCCGCTCTCGCGGTGGTTGAGGTGGGTATGGTCGCGGACCGTGTATACTGTGGGCATGTCTGGGTCAACATGGCGGGGCCTCCAGTCACTAGTGCACCGTGTACGCCATAGCCATTACCCGCCATGTTACCTCAGACCGTTCAGCCCTGACCCGCCATGTTACCCCATGACCCGCCATGTTACCCCATGACCCGCCATGTTACCCCATGTTACCCCATGACCCGCCATGTTACCCCATGACACACACAACTTTTACCTGCTGACGGTCAGTACTGGAGAAATGCTGCCCTGCGGCAGGTAACATTGATATGTGTTGGACAGGGAAGGCGATTCAGCAATATTTTAATTAATGTGGATTCTCAAACTTAATAAATGTCCTGCTGGGACTTGTGAGTGCCACATAGAGGGGTGTCCAGGTAAACATGGAGGGTCTGGCATACCTTGCTTGCTCAGTTCCCTTTTACCTTGCCATAAGTTTGACATGCACTTGCTGTTAGTAATAATTACATAGTGGCCTGCTGCAAGAATTGTTTAGTCACCTTAAGGCACCAAAACGCCTTCATCAAAATGAAGTTGATACAGTGCCTGGAGGTACGCCTACCTCTCTTACTATACCCAAGTCACTTGTGGTGAGCCTGCCTCACTTACGGTGCGCACACGTCTCACAGGCATAAAAATGTGACCCCTCCTCGGCGTCACCAGAAGTGATGTGAAATCAGCTGGGCCACTAAAAATCTGACAACTGTATAGGGCATGTACGCGCCCGTCACATCTCCGAAAGTGACGCGAAATCAGCTGGCCCATTAACATCCATCAGTTATAGAAATCTAATGGGTGTCCAGCGCAGACTACACCCCTTATTTAAGGGACGCAACATCATCTCGCTCAGTGCATGCGATGCGCATGAACAACTGACGTGCTACTGTGCAGTGACAAACACAGTGTAGACTTAGAGGTGTAACACACAGGGATGTGGGGGGGGGGGTTGGGGCGAAAAACAGGGGTTGTGGAGAGCTATGGGATGACGCAGTGGTTGTGCGCATACGCTATACACTTGTTGGATTTCTATATCTGATGGATGTTACTGGCCCAGCTGATTTTTTGCATCACTTTCGGTGACGCAGAGGCTGTACACGGAGCCTCCGGCAGATTTCTAGAACAGAGAGACGAGCTAGTGTGCATTACGGGCTCATCGGAAGTGACGTTTGTATAGAATTGTGATGGATATAGAAATTTGATAGAACACCAGTTTCAGAAATTTCAGTTTTGGGAAGCACCGAGAGGGTCAGCTGACGCTCTCAGACAATCAGTAACTCCCCATTCACAAATCTGGCTTGGAAAGAAACGTACCTTTCTCAGTAATTAATAAAACTTGGAATTTTTGCAGAATTGAGGCAAATATACCCTTGTTCTAACTATAATAAAGTTACAGAATCTTTCCAGATAAGCTATTTGTGCTTCCATTTTTACATTTAGGTTTGATTTGTGAAAACAATTTTGTAATTGATATTATTTTGTGTCAGGACAAGTAGATTGGTCTACCATTTCAGTCCCTTATGCCTCGTTTCCACTGAGCGGATCGGTACGGTTCGCTATTTTGGGTGTTTCCATTATGAAAGTGGTCCATACAAGCGAACCGTACCAATCCATTCAGGGTCCTGCTTCAGATGTAGGGCCATAGAAAATGGAACGGTTCGGTTAGGGCGGAACTACTATACAATCCATTGATTGGTGGACAGGAAGAGCATTTTTTCTAAACCCTGAAGGTCTGACTTGCAGTGGAAACGCTCACCAGAATGGGCTGGTCCATTCTAAACCTTCCAAACTGTACCAACCCGAACCGATCCGCTCAGTGGAAACGAGGCATATGACGTGTGTATGTGTGTACATAAAGATAATTTTAAATCCACATCTCCTGTAATCTGTCTTTGGGCTCTAGTATCTGACAAAAATCCTTAGACAAAGTTGTAGTCACATTAACAAACTCTTAATTGTGTAGAATATTGCAAAATTTGTTTTCAGTTTAATGGGGTATAATTGAGAACTCATAACCCAAGATAAACGTATCAAAGGTTCTTGAGTGGTGGCAGTGAAGTTAATTTGGTGTGATGTGAGTAGGATTTAGGAATTCACTTTGTCACTTTATGCCCTTGTACAGGTATAGGGAAAGGTAGCCAAAGCAAAAATAGATAAACCGCATTCAAAAGGAAAATAAGGAAAATTGTGACAAAAAAAAAAAACTTGGGTGTAATTACATATCAATCTGGATTTTTTTTTTTTTACTAAACTGCAATGTGCATCTTCATAAAAGAACAGAAAAACGGAACAAGTAATAGTGCAATATAACAATAAGGTGAGTACTTATTGCACTATTATTTGTCCTGTTTATCTATTTTTGCTGTGACCTATTTAATATTGTTACAATGTATTGGGAATCTTTGTGTGATTTACTGCTGTCCTCTCTCTTCCATTATAGCGAGTGCCTAAACATTCCTTTTGGTTATAAGGTAGCCAGAGGCTGGGTGCTATTGCAATACACCCATTCATGCTCCTACACCTACCACTATCATTGAATGGCAGGTAGACCTTTCCATGACACTCCCTGCTAGCAATGTTTACATACTGGGCTGCAGTCAGAATTGCTATGTATCACTTACAGGTGCAGGCATGCAAAGGTATGCCTCTTAGCACTTGGCTGTTGCATATAGCAACTCAAATTAGTTTTAGCTACATTAACCCCTTAAGGACAGAGCTTCAGAAGCTTGTCTTTCACTTAATGACAACGGCATTTTTTGCTATTTGCGTTCAACTGCAATTTGCATTTTACTAATTTATTGCACCGACACATATTATATACCGTTTTTTAAAGGACAGAAAGGGCTTTAATTTGATGTAACACATATATATATATAAATGCTTATTTATTATAAAAAAAAATACAGAAATATGCAAAAAAATGAATTTTTGTGTGTTTTTTTTTACAGTTTTTGCAATAATAATGTGTACATAATTAGTGCAGGTTAAGGAAAGTAATTTAAAATAAATTCATTTAGTTCTGAATTACAGAATATATAATGTGTCTGTGATTTTAAGTTTTTTTTGGTAGTTACAGGTCACAAAGCACAAGGAGTAAAATAAACTTTTTATGTGGAGCGATTTTAGAATTTGGTATGTTTGTCTTGTAAGCCTAATAGCCATAAAAGAAAACAAAATTGCCACACAAAAGTATATATTTATATAAAGTAGACACCACAGGCTATTTACCTAAGGTTGTTTTGACACTTTCTACGTAGCCATTTTACCGCCAACCTCTGCTAAATATTGGAGTAAAATTGTGTTTTTTGGGGGTTTTCGCACACAAACTTATAACAAAGAACTTCTCATGTGTATTTTGTAAAGTTGGTGTGTGCTATTCCTGTACAAAGTTTTATTATGTGTTCAGTTACTTCTGCTGAGTACAACGGTACCCCCATTGTATGTCTATGGCACTATTTTGTGAAGCTACAGTGCCATACAGGAGACCTGTCCTTTTCAGTATTCACAGTAGAATTTTGAGAGACGGATTTAATGAGCCTATGCTTCCATTTGGGGTATTATAGTAGTTTGACTGTTCAAAAAAAACCCACAAAGGCCTACCATTTGTAAAAGTAGACACTCCAGGGTATCTCATAAGGTGCATATTGTGCCTTAACATGCCCCCATTTTTTTACCATTACATGCCAAAGTATGTGGTAAAAAATAATTTTGTGCATATTTTACATACGGATTGCATTTTTGCTGGGCATTTTGTATATTTCATGTGTGCCACTAAGTTCAAACCCCCCAAATTATGCTCAGCTAAGTCTTCTGAGTAAAAGGACACCCCCATTGTATGTCTATGGCACTATTTTGTGAAGCTACAGTGCCATATAGGAGACCAAGCCATATCAGTTTTGACCGAACATTGAATTTTGACGCCGGTCCTATGTGCAATTTCCAAGCATCTTTGCAGGTTTTAAATTCAAACTACCCCACAAAGGCCTACCATTTATTAAAGTAGACACCCCAGGGTATTTCAAAAGGCATATTTTGAACCTTAGCGTGGGATCATTTTTCCGCTAGCGTGTACCAGGTGTAGTGGTTATAAGCGTTTTTTTTCTGCCTTTTTGACACACAAAGTGAGTTTGCACAGTATATTTTGCAAACCATATGTGTACTACCACTGTATAATACTTCATATTTTGCTCAGCTATGTCTGCTGAGTACAAAAATACCCCCGTATGTACCTTTGCTAGGTATATGTGGACATCGGAGGGGCACATTTGGGACACAGCCATTCCATTTTTTTTCAAACTTTAAATTTTTACGCTGTGCCCATGTCCCATTTTAGAGTATTTTACCAGGCTATATAAACCAAATACCCCATAAAGCCATACCATTTCTTAAAGAAGACATCCCAGGGTATTTCAAAAGGCATATTTTGAACCTTAGCGTGGGATCATTTTTCCGCTAGCTTGTACCAGGTGTAGTGGTAATGAGCGTTATTAAATGTATTTTTTTACTTTTTAAAACTATTTTTTAAACTTTTGTTTTGATTATTCATTTTTTTAAAGTTTCCTAAACTTTCGTAAAACTTTTTTTACAGATTTAACATTTTTCTAAGCTTTTTTTTTACGTTAACCCCTAACTAGCAGTAAGCAGCACAAACAGTAAATTCCCCATTTTCCCATAACTCCCACCCACCCCAGCTAGCAAAATATTTAATTATACAATATTTAAATTAGTTAATTAAATAAATTTAACCCCTGAGGGTTAAAAAATAAATAAAAGTTAATCGTCAGGGGTTAAAAAAAAAAATTTAGAACAGTATAATACTGTGATCTGTATTTTGATCACTGTAGGCAGTGATCGGTTGGCAGGGAAGGGGTTAATTTTTATTTGGACTGGGTAAAGGGTTTATTTTTATTTTTTACTTAAATGTTATTAAAACTTTTTTTTTAACTTAATTTTTTAACTTTTTAAAGCTTATTTTTAAACTTTTTTTAACGTTAACCCCTAGTTAGCGTAATACTAAATCCCCCAATTCCCCACTAACTTCCACCCTCCCCAGCTAGCTAAATTCATAATTTTAAAATATTTAAGTTAATTAATAAAATAAATTGAACCCCTGAGGGTTAAAAAAAAAAAGAATTAACCCTCAGGGGTTAAAAAAAAATCAGATCTTAGTAAAATGTAATCCCTGCCAATTGATCACTGTAGTCAGTGATCAATTGGCAGGGAAGGGGTTAATTTTTTATTAAAATGGGTAAAGGGGGGTGGGATTTTAATTTTACTATTTTTTTTTTCCACCAGGGGGCAGGATCACTGAAGATCCGTCTCCCTGCACTTCACACAGAACCAGGAAGTGCAGGGAGGCGGAGGTGAGTATAGAGAGCGAATGTGCCCGCTCAGACATGCTGTCAGAGCGGGCACATGTACTCTGACAGCCCGATCCGGTGCTCCTGGTCTGCCTCTAATGCAGAGGCAGACCGGAGCACCATTAACCCCACGATCGCCGCGATTGCGGCGATCTGGGGTTAATTTTAACGGGTGACGGACGAGGTCCGTCACTCGTCATTAACGCATTCCCCTGAGTGACGGACCTCGTCCGTCACTCGTCGTTAAGGGGTTAAAGGATGGCACTATTTGAAGAATATGACATATGGAATTTGTCTCTCTTTTATTACCCACATCCTAAATTTCAGGAACAGTCCTGTTATTTTTGTTTTTGTATTCTGGCCTGAGCAGAAATTAAAAAAATAAATAAAAATAATAAATAATGGTTCGGAAATATGTTTCTTTTATATAATGGACACTGCATAAGTGGTGTGAGCAGCAATTACTTGTGTATAGTAAATGTCTGTTGATGTATACACTTACATGAACATTCCAAGCACCATAACCTCTACAGCTCGTTGTGGTTATAGTGCCAGGACTGCCCTGGCCTTCCCCTAGTGTTTGTAGTCACACAGTTTTAGGATGGTTTAACTTCTTTCCTGAGTTCTGCAGTTTCACGCAATTTGTTCGTTTTCCTTTTTGTTAAAATACACTTCTAAGTAAAATGCACATATATTGCCAATCTGGTAATTCTAAATAACTGAGTTTTCTAAAGGTGTTTGGGTATGTAAGATACATCTCTCTCATACATTTATTTGTGACCTTTAATCAACCTCTTCATATTTACACCTTTTTAGGGAATATGGATTTCAATGAAGGTCTTCACCGTAGACCATCGTATCTTGGTGAGGGAGTATATTTTCCACAAGTGGCAGATCCGCAGCCAATTGATGACCTCCGAACAAACCTTGCTGAAAAATTTCTTTTACTAGGAGAATGTGAATCTGAAACTAATCAAGTAAGTTCATCATCGAAAATTGATTTCTTTCCACAAGAGCTTCTCTTTTTGAGCAGCGGCAGCCATGCTTGCTATTTTGTTTTGTACCATGGTGTAACTGGTGAAATACAAAAAACATGGGCCTAAATTGTATTGATCATCACATCTCAGTGCCGCCTGCATTATAGAGATGTGACAATAAAAATTCCCTCAGAATGAGCTTCTGGGAAGCTGCACCGGTTTGAGCTAGATGAAATATATCTAGTAGTTAGATTTCCTAGAGCAGGCGTAAGCAACCTTTGGCACTATGGTGTTGTGGACTTAATTTCCCATGATGCTTTGCCAGGATTATGAATGTAAGATAATTATGGTAGATGTCTGTGTGGCGAAACCAACCTCGCCACTGGGCCCTGGAGAAGCCTGTTTGCTAGCCTCCTACCTGCTGACTATGGCCCCTGGGTTATTTGGGGCATATTGTATTTTATTGTGCGACTGCTGGCCCTTTTAAAATCATCTGTGGACATATTGGGACTTTTGGGACTACTGTCCCTTTAAGACTGTGGAGCATATTACAGTAATACTGCCTTTAATATCATGTATGTATTTATATGTTGAGTTAACCTTGGTTATATGTATGCAGCATTCAACTGATTGTTCGGTAGAATCACTCCATTCATTATACTACCGAACAACCAGACCACCCAGGAATAAGTATGCCTCCAATTACCGTTCGCAACAATGTTGCAAACGGGTAATTGGCAATCAGTGTAATGTATTCTTTGTCCTCTGGGTGGCCGCCATTCGGGAAACGAACACGTGGCGGCGGCCATCTTAAACTCCCGAACAGCGGTGTTTTGCCGTCGAGTGTCTGGAACTAAAATCGGACACTCGACTAGGCAAACACCGCTGAGACCTCCATACTTCCAGAAGTTCGTATGGGAACTACCGAACGGCCCGCCGTTCGGTAGAAAGAACCCCACGAACTAGGGGATTCATTCGAATCCCCCTTAGCCTCCATAACCCAGGCAATTCGTCTGTTTCATTCCCATGTCTGTGACCGACCGCAGGGCCAAAATGCATGGAACTGTTTTCGGATACTTTACCCATTGCGGTCGGTCAAATCTTTGGAACCCTATATCTCCCGAACCGTTTATCTGAATGACCTGATTTTTGGATATGTTGTCCCCGTGAATAAGGGCTATTTAAAGGTGTACCCCCTGTTTTTGGGGTACATCCAGAACTTGGCTAAAAATGTGTACTGTATAATTGGGTTTACTGTTATCTGAGGGGAGGGGATGTGTGGGTTGAACCATGTATGTGATTGGTTATTTTATGCCTCCCCCTGGGTGTGGCCTGTAAGTGTACAAGTGTAATAAAAGCCAGGCTGGATGAGCCAGTCCAGAGTTCCTGTTTTACCCCCAAAGTGAAGTGTCGTCTCATTATTGGGGGAAGGATTTATTGCATGCTGTTCCAGTTTGACTGCTAGGAGTGCAAACCTATTCGTATGGTTCCTATTCAACTGTCTACAGCATTCAGAGACTTGAGAGGATTCATATGCGTCTCAGATTCGGTGATTGTGGTGTCTGCCAGAGTGCTTAGAGTCCTCAGGAAACGCTAGGAGCATCCTTTAACGGAGGTACTCAGTCGGGGTGCCAGGTGATCCGTTACAGTCTGCAAGATCTGGAGTGCAGAGGGTTTCCTTACCTTCTTGTCCTAGAGCAGGGATAGGAAACCTTCTGAGAAACAGATGTTGTGAACTGATGCTTTGCCAGCATTATGGCTATAAGAGTAACGTGGAAGATGTATTCCACAACATCTGCGCTTCATTCCTCTGTTTTGTCAAATTGTTTATAAGCAGTTTGCAAAAACTGGGGCTATTTACTGCACATTGGAGTCCTCAGGAAACGCTAGGAGCATCCTTTAACGGAGGTACTCAGTTGGGGTGCCAGGTGATCCATTACAGTCTGCAAGATCTGGAGTGCAGAGGGTTTCCTTACCTTCTTGTCCTAGAGCAGGGATAGGAAACCTTCTGAAAAACAGATGTTGTGAACTGATGCTTTGCCAGCATTATGGCTATAAGAGTAACGTGGAAGATGTATTCCACAACATCTGCGCTTCATTCCTCTGTTTTGTCAAATTGTTTATAAGCAGTTTGCAAAAACTGGGGCTATTTACTGCACATAGACACTGCCAACCTCTGTACTATTAAAGCGACACTGTCATGGCCTAATCCATTTTCTTTTTTGTGTTTTTACCCCCTTCCCAACTCCACTACTTCGAATTGTCCCCCTAGTCACCCACAAATGCCCCTAAGCCCCCCATATTACCTCTTTTTAAATCTTTATTTTGTGCCTGGACCTAGGTCCTGGGCGCCGCCATCTTTGTGTGAGTAGATCGTCATCTGCCCACACTAGATAGCGCTGTGAAATGCCCGCGCATGCCCAGTTAAACACTTGGGAATTCGAACAGGAATTTCATCTATTGTTATATTGATTACAAATATTCCATGTTAAGTGTGAATTAGAAATCCTCACACTTTATTAGAGCCATTAAAATTTCGGCTGTATTATTAGTGGCTTCTGTACCTTTAAGGTGAACACTATGTTCTTAATTACATTTTCTTTTAATGCTTGAAAGCTAAAAAGGGCAAAAGACGAATTGTGTGGAATATTGGGTTCGGTCTGGTAAGTAAATAAGATAATGGAAACCTGCTCACTTTATTCAGGTGCCCAAAATACCTGTCTCTTATAAATTGCCTTGAAGTTATGGGAAACATCAGCTCCATGGAGATCTAAGTAGCAGCCACTGAAGATTCAACAGATATACTTTAATTACAAAATAAAACTCTAAAAAAGGTATAAATTACCTTATCACCACAAACTATAAAAGAATCCAGTGGAAAATCTTCCCATCCAAGACTTGTTGCGCTGATCGGCTTCTTCAATCAGATGATGCCGCTAATCTATTCTGTCTTCTTTTAAAAGTCCCTCCAATAGGTGTAAGCCTGACCTCGACCCAATCAACCAGTAACTGAAGAGATAAGGCAAAGTCCTGACAACTATCAGCTCGTTCTTTGCTGATTTTGTGCAAACAGGAAGAGATTTACCTTGAATCGCTGTAACGCCATTTCTGGCTTGGTTTGTGGAAGAGCATGTCCACATGACCATACAGCATCCTCTTCTCATTTTGGTGGAAATGTATACAAATAAGAGAGATCACGTAATACTGCTTTTCCATGAATCAAACTGAATGTGGTATTGTAGCAATTACCGATATATCGTAAAAGTATACATATGTCTACACTAAAATCTCTTTTTAAAAACACAGCTTCAAAGAATATGCACCATTAGAATTGAGCCATTTAGAATCACATCATTTTATCTAAATTGAATATACAAAGAACAGAGAAACTAATTATAATCAGCTGACAGCAGAAATCTCATCTGTCTGAACTTTTTCAGTTTGTAGTTTGATTTCCATTGATACGTCTAAATTCATCAGTGGCTAATACAGGGCTTGACAAATGCCAGGTCGGCATGGTGACTAGAAATTTAAACTTGGCTAGTTTAAGAAAAACTGGCTTCTAACTTGTTTAGGGGGCTCCTAGATTTCAAACTAATTTGTTAAGCCCTGGGGTAACATACATTGAAAGTACCATTCCAAGCTGACCGTGAACCATTAATTGTTTTTCTTTCTAAATATGATGCACTGTGTATTAAAAAGATTTAGCTTAAAAAAACCAAAAAGGACCCCCCCCACAATGGTTTCTGGAAGATGTACGTTAATGGTTGTTGTTGCAGTGCTGAAAGGCTGCAAGTTACTTGCCACTACAAAGTTACACCCTTAACTTAGTTGCTGACCTGATAAAGAATAATAGGACAAAATGGACAGATGCACTGAACTTGTGGCTTGTGCACCATCAATATTTCTAGATTTGTGGGTACATGTTAGGCATTGCAGGTTAATTTGCAGGCCTTGTTATAGACTCAAAGTGTAGTACTTTCCTTGTGTCCCTTGTCTCTTTAGCTAAAACACCCAGAAATATATGTTGGTTACATTGTGTACGTGCTCAACAGTATTTTAGTGTAAAAAAACTGAAATGATACAGGGAGGGAGTGTGGAAATGGTGAACTTATGGAGCAAAACAATTAAAGGGACACTGTAGTGTCAGGAAAACCGCTTGGTTTTCCTGACACTATAGTACCCTGAGGGTGCCCCCTCCCGCGGCACTCAAGGGGTTAAAACCCCTTCAGCTACTAACCCTTTCCCCCGATGGGCTCCCTTACCTCTCCTTCCCTGCCGATGTCAGCATCCTTGTCTGGCGTCACCGGTGCCGAACGCGCATGCGCATTCAAAGTGTCTGTAGAAAAGCATTTTTTTTTTTTTTTTAATTTTTTTTTTGAGGCACAAGATTGCAAGGATACAGAATGAGAAAGAGGAGACGATAGGTTTTCATACAAGATGAGGGTATTACATTGCAGGTTATATCATCTCTGAGTGTTCGTTAGCCTCTTTTTTTATTATAAGATGAGTAACAGTCTGCCCATAACTATAAAGCAAAATCATAAGTGTTACTGAGGCATCGTTTGTAACAGAACAATTGGTACAAAAACAGTGCATACTAAGTTATAACAAACTAGTGCGTTATGATTATTTAACTGCTGAGTATTGAAATGCAAGCTAATCTCTTGTTCCTTAAAAAGGGTTTAAACACGCTGAAATCTAGTGGCGAGCATCTGCTATGTATATAGTACTGAGACCCTATTGCCCCCCCGGTGTTAATAGTAAAACCCGTGAGGACAATTAAATACATTAGGCGATGTCAGGGCTCTTGCTAGAAATAAGAAGTCGTGTTGGGGCATTTTTGGAGAGTACGTTGGAGAGTACATTAAACAGGCCCAGGAGTCCCTGGAACGCATCCCTTAGAGCTTGGGCATCACTTAGTTTTGTGTAGTCCTTCGGGTTAGCAGGCTGTCGGCGTCTGGTGTGCAAGCCGTCTCCTTTGCAGAGGCACTTCACCCTACTCCTCGTTTGGGCGCTGCTCGGAGGCAGCTAATGAGTCCATCAAAGGGTATTCTGCTGTGTCTGTTGTATGAGGTACCTCGTAGCTGCCGTCCCTTTTCGGTGCTTGTGGTGCCCAGAGCATGGTAGCGGTCAGAGGTGGCAGCACGTTGAGGGCGGGGAGACTGCTCCCTCCAGCCCCAGGCCTGTGTAGAGGATGACATCTCAAGTCCACGGACTCGGAAACCTTGGTGGGCCGGGTCCTTCCCAGGTCTGGAGTGGCGGGGGGCTCCGATGTTGTACCGCCGCCTGCGACGGGGCGCCCTCTGTCCGTGTGGGCGGTGTCTCGGGGTCATGCCCCTGATGGTCCTCAGCCCAGGTAGGCCAATAGCAGGAGGTACAGGTGTACGGGTGTTTGTTTGGCCCAAGGGAGCCCCTCGTGCCCTCTGGCTCTCGCCCCTCCATTCAGCTATCAGTGTTTGGGGTGGCGGTTGGGCTCTGCGGTTTTCAAGGGCTTCCCAAAAGTGATGCCTGTGCAGGAGTCGCTCCATGGGGCACTGAATGGATGTAAGGCTGTTGCTCGTTGTGGTACAATTGATTGCCCTAGTCCCATTTTTGGCCCTGCACCTTAATGTCCCTGTCATCTGCCATCTTGTATATGACTGTCGCTGATCAGGTTCTTAGGGTTGGGGCAATTAGACAGGTCCTTTTCAGTGGGGACCAGGATAACCCCCACCGGTCCAGAGGAAGGGGGGGGGGGGGGAGAGGGGGTGGAAGAGTATGAGATTTGCCGTGCAGGTTGGTCGGCGCCGCCCCAAATCATGTCCGTTTACTTCAGGAGTTAAAGGGACACTCCAGGCTTCTGCTCATTGGAGTGGTCTGGGTGCCAACTCCCACTATTCCTAACCCTGCAAGTGTAATTATTGCAGTTTTTTATAAACCACTAGAGGTCACTTCCTCCTTCATAGCACAAGAAACACCGGCCGATGCAATGCAGAGGAGGAGCGGCGTGGAGGCGGAGGCAGCGACGAGGGATATCGCCGCTACCTCAGGTAAGTGACTGAAGTGGTTTCCACCCCTTCAGTAACTGGGGATTGGGGGGTGGGAGGGAGAGGGACCCTCCAGTGCCAGGAAAACGGATCGTTTTCCTGGCACTGGAGTTTCCCTTTAAGCTCTGCCCATAGAAAAGCATTTTTCAATGCTTTCCTATTTACGCTCTGCGGGATTTGAGGCATAATATGCCTCAATCATTGTCGATGCGCCTCTAGTGGCTGTCCAGAAGACAGCCACTAGAGGCTGGCTTAACCCCATATGTAAACATAGCAGTTTCTCAGAAACTGCTATGGTTACATCAGGCAGGGTTAACGCCAGAGGGACCTGACACCCAGACCACTTCATTGAGCTGAAGTGGTCTGGGTGACTATAGTGTCCCTTTAAAAACAAACTGAAGCAAATTAATGAACGGAAAACCTACCTCATATGTGTCTTGGTGTCTTCTAACCTAACCTATGTGTCTTCTGAAATGCTCCTTTAATTTTTATATTTTTTGGAGGGGGGGAGGGTAGGTACTGCATATACAAAAGCTTTTGTGGGTTTGCTGCGGTTTCATTTTTTTTTTTTTTCTCTCCCTTTGACTGTGAGTAGAAATGTCAAATATATATTGAGCCACCCACAGATTATTTATGGCTTAGATATTATCCATTCCACTGCTGGTATTACCCATTTTAACTTTATTTGTTTTTGTACAATGGTGGTGAGGGAACAGTCTGTTTTAAAACTATGCTAAACTAGTTCTTTCTTTCAGAAGAATGTTTTGGATGATAAAGAAAATATGCAAGTTTACCTACGGGTCCGACCCTTCACTGCATTAGAGATTGAGCAAAATGAGGCCCAGGTAAGCAAAAACAATCATTCAAGAACCGATGATTAAACATAATACATTGCCTTATTGCATTATATTGTAAACATGGCCTATGGATGATCACGTGAGATTGTTGGAGCATCAATATATCTGTCTGAATCTCAAATGTGTCAATTGTAATGGCTGCTTGGATTTAACAAGGGTCCAAGCAGGGCTTTGTCTTTTGTAAACCTTAAATTTATTTTAAGACAAAGTAGTCCCAACGCTATCTTATGGTATCTTTGGATTGTGTTGGCATTTCAGTCGTGACCAGTATTTTCCTGGCATGTAGCGTCAGGACAATAAGGATGTTCTTCCTTAAAGGACCACTACAGTGCCAGGAAAACACTCGTTTTCCTGGCACTATAGAGTTTTTAGGGTCCCACTCTCGCAGTGCAGAAGGGGTTAAACACTTGCTTTTCTCCGGCGCTGGGGAACTCTTCTCCCTCTTCCGAAGTCAGCGCTGCATGTGTGGAAAGAGCCGCGTGCATTCAACCAGTCCATAGTAAAGCATTTCTCAATGCTTTCCTATGGACGTCAGCGTAGTGAGAAGCGCCTCTAGTGGCTGTCAATGAGACAGCCATTAGAGGCTGTATTAACCCTAGTGTAAACATAGCAGTTTCTCAGAAGAAAAAAAATGCATACTTTTCTTAACTCGTTTTAGGAAAACCTTAAAGATTTTTAAGGCATTTAAAGAGACACCCGCTACAACCAGAAATTACAAATCTGTCCGGGACAGAACCAGTAAAGGGTATTAAAGGCAAAGGTCCCCTTCATATTCTGACTTGTCAGGTGAATGTTCACACACCTCTTGGTCAGAAGCATCTAGCCAGGAGTTTACTTCAGATTCTAGTTTACTGGCAAAGGAAATTGGTTTGTTAGAGGGGCACTATAGTCACCTGAACAACTTCAGCTTAATGAGGTTGTTCAGGTGAGAACAATAGCTCCCTGCAGCCTTTCTCATGTAAACACTGCATTTTCTAAGTAAATACAGTGTTTACATTTGTAGTTAGGAACACCTCCAGTGGCAGTCACTCAGATGACCACCAGATGGACTTCCGAGTTCATGAATGCAAAGACCTCAAACGTGCTATCAGCAGACAGGAGGCACTATAAACGCGCCTCCTGTCTCCTGTAGTAACC
This sequence comes from Pelobates fuscus, assembly GCF_036172605.1. Classification (NCBI taxonomy): domain Eukaryota; kingdom Metazoa; phylum Chordata; class Amphibia; order Anura; family Pelobatidae; genus Pelobates; species Pelobates fuscus. Next base: position 67,430,933 of record NC_086326.1, read on the forward strand.
CGTAGCCTGTCAGCAATCAGAGCCTAGTGTGGGAGATAACGATCTTCTGCACACAGCCAGGGTTTGGGCTGAGAGGCTGAAGGCAGGACTGAGCAGGAGGATCTACTACCTTCAAACAGTAAGTAAACTTATTTGAAAAATTGAGTGAGTTAGATTTAGTGAGAGTGGAACTTCCTACAGGAGATCTTTTCAAGCAGAGCAACCTTCCAAAGAAAAGCCAGCATTGCAGGAGTGTCCATAGCCAAAAGCTCAGTTTTTGGTTACAACCTCTGGAAAATTGTCTCCTCGAAGGAACAGACAAAGAACGGAGGTCTCCTGAAAGATATCAGACTGGCTAATGAATTTTTATGTGACATGACACTAGTCAGCCCTGATCATGGGTCTCATCTTCAACAAGAAGAGTAATCTGAATAAAATCCTGAATTGCAGATACAGCTTCTAAAGTAGCTTTATGCAAGCTTCCGTTCGAAAGGCACACAATGTTTGGTTCTCCACTGGAAGAACTGACTAAGTATATGTCTGACAAAAGGTTCACACTCAAGATAAGAGAAGCAAATGGAACATGCAGTGTATATTGGTGTGTTTCACATCTTCTGTTGGTAACCGCAGGATATCTGGTCTGGTAAAAAACTGGCAAGGTTAAAGAAGTAAAGGTTAAAGGAGTAAAGTAGATTTCCAAGATGCAACAATTTCATGGAATCTTTTCAAGCCTTTTTTTTTTCTCTTCTAGTTCTAGATTCTTACGTGCCGTCCTAGACTTAAAAAAAAAAAAAAAAAAAGTGAACATGTATATTCAAAACCAAAAATTCTGGATGGAGACTATGTTACGCATATGCTACACAGAGGGGTCTACATGGCCACCTTGGATTTTAAGGAAACCTATTTTTATGTCCGGATGCAGTTGGCTCAAGGAAGTAGTACCTGAGCTTTGCTGTCAAAGCAGGAAAAATAATTTTGTATTTCCAATTCAAAGCCCCCTCTTTCGGTCTCTCCACTGTTCCAAAATAATTTACCAAGCTTCTCCTTCCTCTGTCACCTCTGATAAAAGGGAATTTCAGTTGTCTATTATTTAAGTGGTTGGTTTCTCAAAGCCAGTTTGAGTTGACAACTAGAAAAAAATCCAAGTCACATTCCAATTCTTATTGGATCATGGTTGGCTGGTAAATTAGGAAAAATCTCATCTTATTCGCTTGATAGGTCTCTCTTGACAGGACTGGGGCACGAAATGAGACCCCTTCAATTGGATATTCTTCAAGTCTGGTCAGGGGAGCTGGTGGATTTGGATGCAGTGTTCACCAATCGTAAGCACAAAAAAAACATTTTAGGAGGTGGATTCATTCAGAGTTTATGGATTTGAGCCTTTATTTTAATTAAAAAGAATGGCTTATGACTATTTTATTTTTATATAATTTTTTTTTTTCAACGAATAGTTAAAGGACCACTATAGGCACCCAGACAACTTCAGCTCAATGAAGTGGTCTGGGTGACTGGTCCATCTATGGTTAACCCTGCAGCAGTAAACATAGCAGTTTCAGTGCTGACATCGGAAGAGGGAGATTTCCCTAGCGCCCGGCACTGGCGAAAGGTAAGTGTTTAACCTCTTCAGTCCGGCGAGAGTGGGACCCTGAGGGTGGGGGGGGACCTACAGACCCTATAGTGCCAGGAAAACAAGTTTGTTTTCCTGGCACTATAGTGGTCCTTTAAATCCGCTTCTGATGTGTGTTTTTTTTTTTTTTTTTATTTATTTATTTTTTCATATAAATTGAATACGATTTTTCTATCTTTGAGAACACACTACAGCATTGGTTGATGATTTGTTTCAATGCTCGCAAGTGACTTTCCCGCCATTTTGTGGTTAACATCTGTATTTAACTAGGTACTTTCTAAATCTTTTAATTATCGTAACGAAGTAGAACAAGTAAGTTCCTAAATTGTTCACTTTTGGTTTAATATTTGCAAATCTGTGTGTGATGATTTGTGTACTAATTTGAGGCAATACCAACTGATGTATATTTTCCATCATTGCAGATTTGTATTAATTTTACTCTTCTTTCTCTAGGAATGTGTCAGTATTCCTGATGCCTGCAGTGTTTTAGTAAAAGCTCCACAGAGTTCCCAGGCTTGCAGACTGAGTGAGAAAGGCTTTTGTCTCATGGCTCAGAAGTTTACTTTTACACAAGTAAGTAGAATATTTGTATATCCTGTAAAAATATTTACAGTATTCTTTTTTGAAAACTGCAGGTTTTTTTTTTTTTTTTTTAACCTGCGTGGCTTGCACTGCTTTCTATGAGAGCTGTGAAGAATTGGTTTGCTTCATAAATAAAAATGAATTGAGCTGTTAAGCAATTTGAAGAAACACTAGAAGCACCAAGACAACTTGAGCTTAATAAAAGGGGGGGGGGGTGGAGAGAGGAATTCAATCAGATCTTACAGCACAGTGTGCTTAGAATTTCTTATCTCCTTCCCTGTTAATTTAATATTTAATCACACACAGGAGGCTATGGAGCAGGAATTTAGAAATTCTAAACTGATGCGCTGTGCGGTGAAAGCGAAGCTAAAACATAATTACAGGGTTATTGCTGAGAATTTGGACTACTTTGTCTCTGTATGTTTTCTCATCCTGACCTTATTGGACTCTGAGCAGAACTACATAGTCAATCCAGACAGCTGTCACCAGTGACTGCTGTAGGGAATTGGCTCTGTCTATGGAGAGTCTCGAGGGATACTCCATAGTCCTCAATCGACCCGCCAGAGCAAGATTTCCGTGCCAGCGAGAGACTGGTCCAGGTAATTCTCGCACCCAGGCGATCTCAGCTTAGTCAAACCCTGTGCTCCCCCTCCCCCCACAACCTGTATCACGGCTCAATGTTCTGCCATTTAGTGAAGAATTTCAAATTTAAAGGGATACTATAGTGCTGGGGATACAAATCTGCATTCCTAGCACTAGACTTGCTTATAGCAGCCACCCCATCCCGACTAAAATCCCCATTGGAAAGCAACCCCACCCCCACATGACTTTCACATATTTTCCACAGGGGGGGTAAAAACCCAAGTAGATTACAGAGTGCTAATATTTAGAATTCGCTTTTAGTTCTATCCTGCTCTGTTAGCTGAACTTTAATCACAAACTATGCGCTGCAGACTCTAACAGAGAATTGGTGCTCAAACACCTATTTTGGGGTTAAACCACTCGAGAACCATTTAACTGTTAAAATCTACATTCAAATATTCTGAATACTTGTTTTATATCCTTGCAAATGTATATTCAGGGATTTGCTTTATCTGCTTGATTAGTGAGAGAATGTATTCTTCCTGATAAAATATATTAAGCAATGCTGATTTTCTCCTGTATTGATATTTAATGTTATGAATAGGTTTCACTTGTTAACCTTTTCTTTGCTGGGTACCTTTTGCTTAGGTCTTTGGTCCTGAGACAACACAGACTCAATTTTTTGAGGGGACCATGAGGCAGCAGGTGATCGATTTTATGAAAGGTCAAAATCGACTTCTTTTTACATACGGTGTAACAAATGCAGGGAAAACCTTTACATTCCAAGGTAATGCTCTTTTATTCATGTAATACTTTGCGTACTGTATATTTATGCCAATGTAAAAAAAAAAAATTGTGTTTATAATCAAACTATAGAATTTAATATATAAATTAATTTGAAGTCCTTTGCTGCTTGCCACTCCAAGCCACAGCATACCCAACAGGGGTGAGTTTCTACTTGCCATATCTACATTTTTCACCCTGTAATGGGTAGAGATCTCCCTCTGACAGTTACTCGCCACTGCAAGCATGAAAAGTCCATGGCACACTCACATGAGCTGAATTTATACTCCCCAGATTCTAATTTTTACTTGCTAATAGCTAATGGGACGACTGAATTTGAATGAGATTACCAGACTCAAAATTTCCAGTTGTGCTGTTAGCTAGTCTGAAAACTTACTTGTCATTGTATATCTACCACTATGTGATCGCTAGGAATGGACTGCATAACATCATAGGAGCATACTCTGCTGCACTGCTGCCAAATAACTTGTGCAGCACCCATCAATTCCTAGCATTAGGGACACTAGGCTTTGCAAGACACCGTCTGTACACACTGTATTTTTAGCCTTTCATTACTACATGTTTGAGGGGAAATGAGAGGAACTTACATGTGATCTCTCTTCCCTATAAATCTGTTGGCTTGTATAGGAGGTATGTTGGCTGTTCTTTAGAGGATTTGAAGCATTGAGTGATAGCTTGTGGCTAATGAGCAATTAGTTTCCAAGCTAGGCACTGATAGCTTTTATAGTTATGCATACTTCTACAGGTCCTGCAGAGCTTTATCCTCTGGGTGCCCAGATGCTGCTATCAAACGGCATTCACACCTAAAGCACTTTAGCTTGCTTAAGTGCTTTGTGTGATGAGTGTGCAATTATATTTTCATTTCAATACAAATTGACGTGTGGTGTGTGGGTTTTTTTTTTTTTTTTTTTTTTTTTTGTGTTTTTTCACTCTCTAAATTAACCTTGTTACACCTCCTGGCTGCCATTCAGACAGCTGGCCCTCCTTATTTTCTGATTGTTTAGTTTAGTAGAACTAAACTCAAGTAGCAGGCATTGGCCGGACCACCTGTCTTGCAAAGATTCTCACTGCACTTTTAAGAATTATGTGATTGGACAGCCGAAGAGAAAATCTGGACTGGAGAAGAAGGGGAGGGCTTTCAAATGCTGCAGACAAGATATCTGCTGGTTTTTAGAATCCCCCATTGGAAACATATGTAGAAATTTAAGTTGTTTATATTGACCTTTTAGCCCACTATCTTCTAATTTGATTTGTATGCCAATGATCACCACAAGATGGCACATTTTCTCCACTAAACAGTATTTGAAAAATCAAGCACACATACATATTGATATTTTTTTTTTTTCTGGTTTTTTTTATTTATTTTTTTTACGGTGTATTAATGTAAATCCCAAATGTCACAAAAATAGCACAATCTAGTTAGGCAGGTGTAGTGGCAAGTGTTTGTGTAAATTCAGATAACATTTTCAGGCATTCTTGTGAGGAACTACTAACATATATTATGAGATCTAACAAGCCACTGGAACTTCAGTGTAGTGTTTCATGCACTGAAATTTGGACCTACCGTATTTATACAGATTTTGAATAAATTTGAACCTCAATATCTTGAAGAAATAGACATGACGTGCCTTGCTATATTTCTGTATGCGGTTTGCTTGTTCAAAAGTAATTGTGATGATATTCCCAATACTGTAAGAAGTGTAATATTCAGCAGAGGAAACAATGTCCCTCTTGGTTTCCTTACTGCTTATTATACTTTTATAATTTTACATCCTCTTTCACAGTACAAATTAGGCATCAACCGATTATCGGTTTTACCGATATAATCGGCCGATATTCGGTATTTTCGGCAATATCGGTATCGGCCAATAGGGATACCGATATTGCCGATAATACCTCCCAGGACCGCCAGGCTCATTACAAGCCGGGCGGGCAGCAAGCGTTTACTCACCTCCCAGCAACTCCTCCAGCTCCCCAGTGTAAATCTCGCGAGACCCGCGGCCAGCTCTGACGGCCGCGGGTCTCGCGAGATTTACACTGGGGAGCTGGAGGAGCTGCTGGGAGGTGAGTAAACGCTTGCTGCCAGCCCCCCCACCCCCCACAGCTAAGCCAATGCCACTGACTGGACCCCCCTCCCTGGCAAGGCAAAAAACAGGGAGGGGGGACAACAACAAAAAATAATAATAATTAAACATATAAAAAAAATATTAATTTAAAATAAAAAAAATATATAATAAAAAAAATGCCCCCTCACACACACACTCTATTATTATACACAAACACACTGTGTATATAATTCAGTGTGCTTGAATAGTGTGTGTGTGTGTATATAATGCAGTGTGTGGGTGTGTATAATAATGCAGTGTGTGTTTGTATAGTGTGTGTGTGTATATAATGCAGTGTTTGTATAGACACACACTGCATTATAGACACACACTGCATTATAGACACACACTGCATTATAGACACACACTGCATTATAGACACACACTGCATTATAGACACACACTGCATTATAGACACACACTGCATTATAGACACACACTGCATTATAGACACACACTGCATTATAGACACACACTGCATTATACACACACACACACTGCATTATAGACACACACACACTGCATTATAGACACACACACACTGCATTATAGACACACACACACACTGCATTATAGACACACACACACACTGCATTATAGACACACACACACACTGCATTATAGACACACACACACACTGCATTATAGACACACACACACTGCATTATAGACACACACACACACTGCATTATAGACACACACACACACACACACTGCATTATAGACACACACACACACACACACTGCATTATAGACACACACACACACACACACTGCATTATAGACACACACACACACACACACTGCATTATAGACACACACACACACACACACTGCATTATAGACACACACACACACACACTGCATTATAGACACACACACACTGCATTATAGACACACACACACACTGCATTATAGACACACACACACACTGCATTATAGACACACACACACACTGCATTATAGACACACACACACACACTGCATTATAGACACACACACACTGCATTATAGACACACACACACACACTGCATTATAGACACACACACACACACTGCATTATAGACACACACACACACACACACTGCATTATAGACACACACACACACACACTGCATTATAGACACACACACACACACACTGCATTATAGACACACACACACACACACACACTGCATTATAGACACACACACACACACACTGCATTATAGACACACACACACACACACACACACACACACTGCATTATAGACACACACACACACACACACACTGCATTATAGACACACACACACACACACACTGCATTATAGACACACACACACACACACACTGCATTATAGACACACACACACACACTGCATTATACACACACACACACACACTGCATTATACACACACACACACACACTGTGTGTGTATATAATGCAGTGTGTGTGTGTATATAATGCGCACACACACACTGCATTATATACACACACTGCATTATATACACAGTGTTTGTGTAGTGTGTGTGTATATAATGCACACTACACACACACACTCTGCATTATATACATACACTATACAAACACACACACTCTGCATTATATACATACACTATACAAACACACACACTCTGCATTATACACACACACACTCTGCATTATACACACACACACTCTGCATTATATACATACACACACTCTGCATTATATACACACACACACTCTGCATTATATACACACACACACTCTGCATTATATACACACACACTCTGCATTATATACACACACACACTCTGCATTATACACACACACTCTGCATTATATACATACACTATACAAACACACACACACTCTGCATTATATACATACACTATACAAACACACACACACTCTGCATTATATACATACACTATACAAACACACACACACTCTGCATTATATACATACACTATACAAACACACACACACTCTGCATTATATAAACACACTACATTCACTATACACACTACACAAATACACACACTCTGCATTCCTTATATACACACACTACACAAACACACACACTTTGCATTTAGTATATACAGCATTCACTTTACGCACACTACACAAACACACTAGACAAATACACACTGCATCCACTACACACACACATGCTGCATCCACTACACACACACTATACAAACATACACAGCTCACCTGTCTAAACACACTGCATCCACTACACGTGGCATGTATATTTTGTGCATTTACCTTTTAGAAATAGTTTTTATTTTCCAAAATGGTAAATGTACAGAATATCGGCAAATTATATCGGCTATCGGCCTGAAAGTTCACAGAATATCGGTATCGGCTCTAAAAAAATCAATATCGGTCGATCCCTAATACCCATTAACTGTGTGAGCACACATTGCACAGTCAAACCATTGAATGAGTGGCAGAGAATTCTGGAGCATAAGAAAACTCATCCATGCCACATCAACATAGGCTCGTTTGGCATGACCAAATCTATAGGCACTGGTAATACTTTATTTTGAAACTACTTGGCGTTTGGCAAAACTACAGACTCCACATATAGAGTCCTAGGACCATATATCGTCCCCAACCCTATTGCCCCCCCACCCCCAAAGCACCCAGTAGGGAAAAAACCTTTCACCTGACTTGAACCCCATAGAAAATCTCTGGTGGGATTTGAAGAAGGTGGATGCAGCACACAAACTCAAGAATATTACTGAACTGGAGACCATTGCTCATGAGCAATGGGCTAAGATTCTTCAAGAACACTGCCAGAAGCTGGTGTCTGGCTATGCATCTCGTTTGCATCTGGTCATTACAGCAAAAGGGTGCTCTACTATGGACTAAAGATGCTTTGTTGAATAATTTTGAGTCTGGAGAAGTCCTTTATAAGTTGCATTTCCAGTTGAATTTGGGAAACCACTTGTAGCATTTGTTGTGTTGATGTATTTCAATTGCTTTTGTTTGATTTTTGTTTATTGAAAACAGCTGAAAGTCTGTCAAATTTGACCGTAAACTTGATTTTCAATGGGGTTGAATAATTTTGATCACGTGTACTATCTGGCACCATGTCGGCAGTAGATGCTTTGAGTCCTGCAAAGTGGGTCTACAATGGATTGGATTTGTTCCAGCACATCCCACAGATGCCCAATCGAATTGGCAAAGACAACATCTTAAACTCTTTGTCATGGTCCTCAAACAATTCCTGAACATTTTTTGCAGTGTGTCAGGAGGCCACTACTATCGGGGAACACTCTCTTGCCATAAAGGGGTGTAAGTGATCTGCAACAATCTCTAAATAGGTGGTACGTTCCAAAGTAACATCCACATAAATGCTGAGATCCAAGGTTTCCCAGCAGAACATTTCCCACAGCATAATCATGCCTTTTTTGACCCCGGTATACGACACACGTACCAGACTATCCACCTAATCTTGAAGAAAATGTGAGTCATCAAACCAGGCAACCTTCTTCTATTGCTCCATGGTCCAATTCTGATGCTCATGTTGCCATTGAAGGTGCTTCCAGCACTTTTTACTTACGTATGTAACGGATCGACGGGCACCCCGACTGGGTACCTCTGTTAAAGGATGCTCCTAGCGCTTCCTGAGGACTCCAAGCACTGCAGCAGACACCATAACCACCGAACCAGAGACATATAAATTCTCTCAAGCATATGAATGCTGTATACAGCCGAATAGAACAAACCATGCGAATAGGTTTACACTCCTAGAAGTCAAACTGGAACAGCATACAATAAATCCTCCCCCAATAATGAGATGACACTTCACTTTGAGGGTTAAGCAGGAACTCAAGATTTATTCACACAACCTCCTTTTAAGACATTCTCCCATTCAAGGGAGGGATCCACAACAATTAGTACCACAGCCAATAATGTACAGTTACCTCCCCCACATATCCTCCTCTTAGTGTGACACATAATCCCATTATTCCAGACACAAATTCCCTGGGTTTCTGGATGTACCCCTAAACATAGGGTTACCCCTTTAAATGTTACATTCCCTGGTAGCCTTGATCTGGGTGAGACACCTATCCAAAAATCACCCAGATCGGACCAGGGGTTCGGGAATTATGGAGGGTTAAAGTTTTGACCGACCGCATGGCAAAAGTATCTGAAAATAGTTCCATGTATTTGGCCCTGCAGTTGGTCACAGAAAAGGGAATGAAAACACACAAATTGCCTGGGTTATAGAGCCTGGGGAGGATTTTAATGAATTCCCTTGTTCGTGGGGTTCTTTCTACCGAACGGCGGGCCATTTGGTAGTTTCTACACAAATTAATGGAAGTCTGGAGGTCTCAGCAGTCTCGAGTGTCCGATTTTAGTTCCAGACACTCGGCGGCAAAACACCTATGTTTGGGAGTTTATGATGGCCGCCGCCACGTGTTCGTTTCCCGAATGGCGGCCACCCAGAGGCCAAAGCACACATTACACACACTGCCAATTACCCGTTTGCAACATTGTTGCGAACAGTAATTGGAGGCACACTTTAATCCTGGGTGGTCTGGTTGTTCGGTAGTTTCACTCAATATAAAGAATGGATTGATTCTACCGAACAATAAGCCGAATGCTGCATACACATAAGTTTACTGAACACATAATATTAAAGACAGCCTGAATGCAATCTGCTACACAGTCTTAAAGGGGCATTGTTCCTAAAAGTCATATGTCCACGAATGGCCCTTAAAGGGCCAGTAGCAGCAATATAAAATACCACATGCCCAAATATTGCATTAAAAGGTACAAATTTACCAGGGACCATAGTCAGCAGGTAGGAGGCGGGCAGCCAGGCCTCTCCAATGCCCAGTGGCGAGGCGGGTTCTGCAACAATGTATAACTAACCTGAGGTGAATTTAATAACCAGGAGAAATATAGGGTCAAAAAAAATTAAACAAAACCTGCAAAGTGACAGTGCTGCTTTAATGAAAACTTTTTGTTTCATAAACTTTTGTCTACCATTTTCTGATAAAAAAAAGGTTAACATTTTGCCGAAACCATGCCTAGCCCCTCTTTGAAGATCTCAATATTGTAAAAAAAAATAAAAATTTTTTTTTTTAAATCAAGTTTTTCATCATCACGTGCATATGTGTACAATCTCTTTTCTATCATTTTTATTTTATAAAACATTGAAAAGCCTGGTCTAGTGAGCAATGGTTACCATAGAAATATAGTGTGTATATGACCCTTCAATCGGTTATTTCTTCTCTCTACTGCTAATTCACTGCAATTCAGTTAAATTAGATTCTGATGGTATGCCAGGTAACAAAAGTGCAAAGTTAATTTTACAAAACATAGAGTTAAACATAATATGCACAAGTCTCACATTTCCACAAAACCCTTGCTACTTGTTCTCATTTAACTGGTGAGGTAAAAAATGTTGGTGGGCTGGGATTTCATTAGTATGATACACACACTGTGAATATGCTTGAGGTTCTGTGTTTTAACTTTTTTTTTTTCTTAATTTATGGAGCACTGTTTGAATATTCATATACCCTTCGTTGTTGACAATTTGTCTTGACCTATCCTTCAAAAAGGGGAGATTGTCACCTAAACTCCTGCTTAACCCCTTAAGGACACATGTGTGACATGTCATGATTCCCTTTTATTCCAGAAGTTTGGTCCTTAAGGGGGTTAAAGGAACAATATCGTGTAAGGAATACAAAGCTGTATTCCTAAATTCCTAACACCATAGTGCCCCTTTACATCTTAAAACACCTGATTCCAGCACCGAAGTCACTCTGTGCTAGTGCTTCTTCCTTCAGCATCTCTGCGCACACATTAGTGCTTCACCATAAAGCATCGAATCAGTGCTTTCTGTAGGGATTTGCAAGACACTGGACATACTCATTCACAATGTGAGGATGTCCAGTGTCGTTTCACTGAGCTAATGCTCTGTGAAACTGCAGGAAGCGTTTCTAGTGGCTGTCTGGTAGAGATAGTCTTAACATTGCAATGTAATTATTGCAGTTTCTCTAAAACTGCAATGCTTTTTAATTCCTGGGAGGGGAGAGTGCTTAGCCCAAATGTACATGTGTAGACAGAGATCATGGACAAAACATTAAATAAAATGAAGACTGACATATTTAAAATGTTATTCCAAGCTGAGTTTTGTGTGGGGTGTGTTTTTTTTTTTTTTTTTTTTTCTTTTCTTTTTTTTTCCTTTTTTGTAACATTTTAGCTTTGTGTTTTTAATGTCAGAATTGCTTTCCGCAACCAATTGCATATGATATTTGTTAGTCCTGAGCACTAGAGCCCTCAAAACAATGCTACCAGTTTTGTGTAATTGAATTATTCACATATGCAGTCATTTATCCTGGTCTTTGTAGAATAGAAGCATTTATAAACTTTTTTTTTTTTTTAAATCATGTACTGCGTACTTGGAATTAAATACTTCCCGTTCCTTACTTTAACTTTGCATTACTTAAAATACATTTTAGTCAAAACACTTCTAAAGGGGTTCAACTTTGGTGGCTTTAACTTTAAACCATTATCCTTTTGTTAATACTTTTGAATATCAATTGCTTGGTATAGATAAATCCCGTAGTCATACAATGGAACGTAATTGAGTTCTGAGTATCTTCTATTTGAATTACAAAAGACATGTAATGCTTTATAAGCTTTTATTTTTCACTTCAGCAGTGATGGAACTCAAAAGAGAAGGTTTGCCTTTCTTCTTTAAAAGTAGTTTATCCTTCTTTTTAATACCTTGTTAGATGCAACAAAGCAATTCATCTTCAAGTAAAAAAATTTTTATTTTTTTTAACCATTTTATCACTTATGGAGTAAAAGTATACATAAAGGTTGTGGTCTGGTTCTAATATTTTCTTAACAATTTTATTAAGGGAGCACTACAGACATTTCATAGCTTACATTTGTTTATGCTGGTTGGTGTGTGGGTGTGTTTTTTTTTTTTTTTTACGAACGGTACACTACAGCTTTCAATCGATGTACCAGTCGCCTGATCTTCCCTCCCCATCCGCTCTGATTCCCACTGCTAATGTCTTAGATGTCCTTTGATTGTACAATATTTTCTTGCTTTTTATATACTTAATAAGAATATTGATCACCGTTAATAAAGTCTGCATATCATCCTGCCATTATTCCACCTGATTCTATGGTTTGGGGCAATGTTCTGACAATGACTTGTGTTTTTATTGCTTAACTCATTGATCCCTGTACTGCAAGACTATGTGAAACACCAAAGATAAAGACACTATGTAAGACATGTTAAATCTTTCCATTTTTTGCAGGTACAAAGGATGATGCTGGCATCTTACCTCGAACAATGGATATGCTTTTTAACACTATTCAAGGAAAGGTTTACACCAAGATGGATGTAAAACCTCACCGATGTAGAGACTACATAAGATTGACTAAAGACCAAGTGAAGACTGAAGTAGCACTTAAAAATTCTGTGTTGCGTCAAATAAAAGAGGTAAATGATTATTTTCATAGGGAGGTTACATAGTTAGGATTTTTAACCTGTAACTAAAATGTCTGTTTTGGTAGTCTGTGACCTGCCTTTGTGTTGAGAAATCTTTATCTATGGTACAGTACCCCTGTTGAATACACTTCCACTGCATGACTACTTCCATCAATAAATGACAGCTGATGACTCTTTGCTGCGCAAAGTGTGATGTTGTTTTTTTTTTTTTTTAATATACCCCTATTCGTAGCAGTGCAGAAGTGCAAATAAACCATGGCTCCCTGCTGCTGTGGGGAGAGAAGACAAAAACTAACTCCCAGCTTCTTTGGGTTTAGAGAGTCTCAGCCTTCCGGAAGCTGTAGACTGTATTTCCCATAATTTTTTGAGAGTATCGGAAGTTACAGTCCGCAACTTGTACAACTTTACCTCAATATCTGACTAGCCCTCACTAAGCCTACAGTGTGGCATGCATTTGGTACAGCACGACACTGGTACTACAGTATACCTATAGCTGTAACAATTCTTATCAGAAGTAGCAATATGACGGTGGTGCATTATCAGTGCAAAAAAATTACGTTATTGGAAGAGTGGTGCCCCCGCCATTATAAAGCTAAACTTTTAACCCATTTGTAATTGGTGTTTCCCAACTGTAATGTTCATGTCTCTAAATAGGGCTTGAGAGCAGTGCACTTTGGGTTTTGGGGGTGGAGTAAGGAATTACTCTCTGTACCATCCTAGTCTTTTAGACATGCCTGCAATTTTTATGACTGCATCACATTATTTAATGATTAGCAACTTAGTTGCATGCATACATTTAACTTTCAGTGTGTGTGTGTGTGTGTGTGTGTGTGTCCACTACCATATGCTGCAACATGGCCCAGTTTTGCCTATATAGATTTTGTATGTCTACTTTTAAAAACAAAACTCGTTTGATGGTGTGAACAGATTTTCTTAATGGGGATAACTAACTCTAAAACCAGTAATTTTGTTACAACCGAGAAGCTTCATATTCCATTTCAATAATCTTAGAGCTATTAAAACGGGTCCATTTTCATCTGATGTATTGCCTCCTTTTATAAAGCTCCTCTAACATGCCATTTAATTTTGTAAGAAAAGGTGACTTTCACAGTTTGGGAAAAGTTATCTTAATTCAAGGTTTCTGAGAGTCATTGTGTGAACCTGCTAAAACCACAAATTGGTTAAAAAAAAACGAAAAAAAAACCTAAAATTGCAATGAAACATGGCATACACCCATACTGAACACACAAGTGTTGTAGTTATTTCAACTTGCATGTAGTGGCCACCGATCGTTTGGTTCTTCAGATCTATGTTGGAGTTCAGGAATATTCACCTTATAATGTATATGATCTCCAAAGATTGTGTGCCTTTGGAGATCCTGAATTTCAAAGTGCAACATGCAGAGGAATGATTACATATACCTGCACTGTTCCTTTTTGCAGCCGGGTTGGGTGAATAACCATTGAGGAGATATAGTTACATCAATTGTGAACTCTTAAACACAAACAGAACTGGGTTTGGAAAAACCTGTGAGATGGTGAAAGTTCATAGAGTTGCATGTGCTTCTCATAGTCACTAAAGTGAGAACTGTTGGGACGTCAAAGTAAATTTCAAATTTAAGGCCAAAACAGGTGAACTGGATAGTCTCTAAGTTGACTATGCTTCTAGTCTGGCAGCTTTAGCCTTACATTTGAAATCGACTTTGAATTCACACAAATTCTCACTTTACTGAATAAACCTGATGTCATTTTGGCAAAAATCAGGTCCACTATGAGAAAGTAAGTAAGAGTAAGTCTTTACTTTGTCTCACACATCTTCTGATTTTTCAAATCGTATTTTATTTAAATTCCAACAGTTTAAATGTCTTTCATAAAGAGTGTATGCCAATGGCACCACTGCTTTAAATAAGGTTCTTGCCTGCAGCTCCCTCCTCTCCCTTTAAAGATAAACCCTTCTTTTCACAGTGTTCATGGTTCTGCTTACATGAGTTAAACGTTTCTACACTTTTTCTTTCATATGAATTAGGGATTCCCCATTGTTTAATCTTCAGCCCTGCAAAATCTTTCTAAAACAGTGTATGTATTCAAAAGTAACCCCTTCTAGTCATCCATGTTTTTATCTATTTAAATTAATATTTTTCTTTTCTCATTAGGTTGATCCTCAGTGCAGTATGAGGAGCAACAATAGTAGGACTTCTGCAGATACAACAGACTTCCTGAATGATGACGGTAATCTTGAATTCAAGCTGTCTGATGTTCTTGAAGATTAGTGTCTCATGTGATATTTGATGTAATGTTATGCATTGTATGATTTTAGCCATTATTTTTACTGTAACAAGACTTTTCTTGAATTGCTCACATTAAAGACAGACCATAAGGGCAGTGCCATGTTGTAGTGCCAACTAGATCTAGTTTTTGTGAAATGTATTCCTTTTCCTTTGACACTTTGAACAAGGCGTTTGCAATCATAAATAGAATCATTGTATTCCATCTCAAGCCTCATATTACTGAAGCCTGTGAGCCATAATCCTAATGCACCAAAATATAGACCCAACAATGTCCACACACTTGAATAGCGAGCAATGCCTAAATCACACCTGAGGGTCCGCCCCAATATTCCACACAGACAAGAACACAACTTGACTTCTCATATACAAGGAATAGACCAGGCTTTGTAGAAAACTGTAATAATATTCATCAGAAAATCAGTATGTATGTAGAATTGCTGTGCTTGGAGCAATGTTCCCAAACAGGGCCTGCTGATGTGCCTAGGAGCAGGGCAAAATTGGGCCCATGGGGTGGGTGCTACTGTAGTGAATTGTAACACCACACACTTCCAAAACTAGTGGCATTTAATATAATGTTTGTAAAGACATCTAACTATTTCTAAAGTAAATTTAAAAAAAATTATAATCTTATAATATATGATCTATTGAGAGCTTGAAGTACTTTTCCACTAGCCAGGTCTTAAGTCAGTAGCCACTGGAAGCCATAGTATGCTCACCAGAGGTGAATTTCTACTCACTAGGGCTAAATTTCTCTATTGGAAATTTTGATTCCTGATATATATATGCGGTTACAGCTCAACATTAAGCTACTGTGAGAGGTTAACTTTAAAAACAAGTTGCTCAGTTATAGCATTATTGTTGTGATTTTATTTCAATTTCTTTTTGCAGGTTTTGCAAATTCTTCAAAGGTTTTAACAGAGGTTGATGAACGCTTAAAACAAGCTGAAGAATTAAAATCCATTTTGGACAGTTCTTCAAAGTATTCTGTCTGGGTTTCATTCTGTGAAATTTATAATGAATGCATTTTTGACCTATTGGATCCTATATCTGGAGATAAATTTTATAAGAGGAAGACTTTGAAGCTTGCGCAGGATATTAAGGGATTTTCATTTGTTAAAGGTGAGTTATGACTTAATCAGGTCTTCTCAGTGCTTTCCTAGTGACTCTTGGTTTTTCTATTCAGACCTTGGTTTCTCTAAATCAGGGGTAGGCAACCTTTTAGTAGTACTGTGCAAAATTGAAGTTTTGAAGTCCCTCGGCGTGCCGATACTATTTTTTTATTTTTAAAATTGAGATGCGTATGTTGCTGTATTCTGCCTGTGTTATTTGTGGGTGCTGCAGTTGCTTTGTAACACTGTATTTGTGCATATTTGGGATGTTCCTTTGTATAGAATACGTCCATGAGTAGTTTGTGGCATTGTGTATGGTCTATGAATGGGGGCTGCTTGTGGAATTGTGTGTGTGTGTGTGTGTGTGTGGATGATATGTCACATTGTGTGCTTGGTGTTTGTGCATGCATGTGGATAGTCCGTAGTGTTGTGTTTGTGGTGACTGTGTGTTTGTGAGTGGACTGTTTCTTTTATTTGTATACGTGTGAGGCTTATTCTGCTGTTTTGTATTTATCTAGAAACATAGAATGTGACGGCAGATAAGAACCATTCGGCCCATTTAGTCTGCCCAATGTTCTAAATACTTTCATTAGTCCCTGGCCTTATCTTATAGTTAGGATAGCCTTATGCCTATCCCACGCATGCTTAAACTCCCTCACTGTGTTAACCTCTACCACTTCAGCTGGAAGGCTATTCCATGCATCCACTACCCTCTCAGTAAAGTAATACTTCCTGATATTATTTTTAAACCTTTGTCCCTCTAATTTAAGACTGTCCTCTTGTTGTGGTAGTTTTTCTTCTTTTAAATAGTCTCCTCCTTTACTGTGTTGATTCCCTTTATGTATTTAAATGTTTCTATCATATCCCCCTTGTCTCGTCGTTCCTCCAAGCTATACATGTTAAGATCCTTTAACCTTTCCTGGTAAGTTTTATCCTGCAATCCATGAACCATGGATACATTAACATTTCATTTTACTTGGTTGCCCTGGTCCTACTGACGGTTGCTTTACAAGCACAAAAACCCATCATCTGCCTCTGTCATATTCTCACTGCTCGCCAATAGTATATGGTAGGTTCCTTGTTTTAATTCGGGCCCACGATCTGGCCCACTACAATGTACCCATACGCAAAAATACTCAGGCAAGTCCTATCCATGGGTCACAGCACATCATCTACTTCCACCCTCTCGTTCATATTTTTCCGCTTAGCATCAGCCTGACTCACACTTTCAGGTACGATGTCATAACCCTGTACATTTTCTATTTTTAGTGTGGTACTGGATTTCTGAGATTTAGGTTGTCCAACTAGGTTTCTGTTTCTGGTCTTAATCCATAAGCTAGTGGTCCTGCGAGGCCGACACGCATCCTCATACTCGGAGGTAAACGTCCCTCGGGCCAAATCATAGATAGTCGCCTCGCATGGTCGCATAGAGAGGGCCTCCCATGTAACTCCCATTCCATCTTATGCTTTAGTTATCACCGAGAGGCCAACACCCCGCCACAACGTTTCGGTGGTCTCATATTTCCCCTCGGGCCAACGCATAGGTAGCGCCTCTCATGCCGCTTGGCAAATTAGTAGGGACTCCTCTGTCACGTTCTCAATAGCATAATTCTTCGCCGCTTGGCATCTAGCTAGCCTACCAGCACCCGGCCACTTTTGTCTCAGAATAGTAGTGTTTGCTGTGGAATCTATTCTGGGGTACACTTCGCTTTGCCACCTTAACCAAAAATTACTCAAAACTATGGTGTCCTGGATAATATTTCGTCACTTTCCCGTAACAACCAAACCAACCATTATTAGAACTTCACGGCTCCATCCCTACGACATCTATATTTCGTGCTTTAAGTTCGCTTACTATTAACTAGGCTCGACCAAAATGCAAACCTTTTTTCAGGACACTCCTTCCGTATAGGTGCAGCATCTGCAGCCTCCTCCAACTACATTCTAGCTCATATCATCAAGGCTATGGGACACTGGAAACCCTCCTCCTATACTCTTTACATTCCAAACCCAGTTTAAGAGTTAAGACAAGCTTTTCATGACTCGTCCAAATAAACAATGTTTTGTTATGTGAATAAATTTTGTATGGTACTTTTCTTTTTGCCCACTTTTATTACAGGCCTATTGCTTTGTCGGTTCCGGCACACCACAACCGACTGATGTCCATTTGTATATGTTTATTAGTTTAATATATTATGTTACCTCTTTTCATTACGGCCAGATTGCCCCGACTACAAATAAATAAATATATATAAAATATTTTCCAATAGTGATGACTGCACTCCTCGGTCTTGTTGTAAAATCAAATGCTGCTTTACTAGATATACATTAAAAAGATCGACGTTTCAGCCCCACTCTGGGCTTTCCTCATGATCAAAAATTACACATATTAAACAAATACACACTATGCTAACGTGTATATACTATAAGAGAAACAAATCATAAACTCACCACAGCTGTTGATACTTCCCGATCGGCGTCCCTCTGTCCACAATGCGCATGCACATAACCAGCCAATTGAGACTGCTCTGCGGCGTGACTTAACACGCATCACCTCGGCAACCTGAATACACATTGCCACGCTGCCATGGTGATTTGCGGACGCCGTGCGGGCTGTATACTAACGCACCGATCTGTTTAAAACCGATCGGTGCGCAACTGCTATTGGAGAGGAAAAAATGGATATAAATTCAAATATAAAACATTATTCTTAAATGGTTATTGTATATACACCTATATCTTGTAGAAATATAACCCTTTGTGCTTTACTTAACTTAACCTATATGTGTCACTGACTTAAACATACTATGTGCACTGCTTATAATTAAGTGATTTAAAGAGCCTGCTATGCTCAATGCAAATATTTGACAAAAAAAACTGATTGTAAAGTGCCTAAATATATGAAATATTATAATAAAGTGCCAGTGCTGTATCTATCTGAAAATTAATTTAGAAGTGAAAACTCTATTGTAATAATTAGTTGCCATAAAGTGCTGCATGTGCTGGTTGCTTTTCATTGTCTCAAATAAGGGACTATTGAAAAGTGGTACATCAAATGTGTATTATCTCCATACAGTAGCTAAAAGTGGTGCTCTAGTTCATTATCATGATAGACTATGAATTTAGATGGTGACATGATATTAATAATAGTGTTTTAAAGTGCATTCAGTTAAGTAATAGCCAAATCAACTTAAATACTTATTAAAAATTGCTATAAAACAATGTCTAAATAGCTATGCAAAAAAATAAATGATATGCAGAACTATACAATATTTCTCAAGCTGGATTAGAATAATAAATTATAAAAATGAAGGAAGAGCAGACTTTTATTAAGTCCTCTGGGAGATACTGTATTTAGTTCATATATCCAGTAGGCTTCCCTGTTAAGTAGAGCTCGACCACGGTCACCTCCTCTTCTGGATTGTGGTATGAAATCAATAGCCCGCACGGCAATGTGTATTCAGGTTGCCGAGGTGATGCGTGTTACGTCACGCCGCAGAGCACTCTCAATTGGCTGGTTATGCGCATTGTGGACAGAGGGACGCCGATCGGGAAGTATCAACAGCTGTGGTGAATTTGATTTGTTTCTCTTATAGTATAAAAGTTAGCACAGTGTGTATGTGTTTAATATGTGTAATTTTTGATCATGAGGAAAGCCCAGAGTGGGGCTGAAACGTCGATCTTTTTAATGTATATCTAATAAAGCAGCATTTGATTATGCTCTGCAAAATCTTCTCAACAAATAACCCCCAATGTATGCCTTTTGGCACTAACTTGGGAAGTTATAGTGCTATATAAGAAACCTGACCCTTTCAGTTTTTTACAATAAGAATTTTCATTGAATTTAATGGACGTATTCTGCATTTTTTTTGGTCATTGAAAATAACAATTTCCCCATAAATGCATACCATTTTTATTGCATGATGGTCTATGCCATCACTGGCATTAAAGCCCTGCACAGCATGACTGCATAGACCATTATGTGGGTAAGGAGTAAAACAAAGCTATTAAATGTGCTTTATAAATGTCTTTTATTTTCATACATTTTTATTATTTAAAGGAACATTCCTACCTCCATAACATCAGCTCATAATAGTTGTGAGGTGAAAAGGAGTGTCAAAGTACTCTGCCTATAACACAGTGTAGAGACTTTTTCTCAATGGGCAGCCCGTGGAAATTCCGATTCATTTTAATCTATTGTTCTTATTAAACATTATCCATTCTGTTCTAGCTTGTTGATTTTGCCTTTTAGGTTGTCATTTTATTTTACATTTAAAAAAAACAAAACAAAAAAAAACCCCACAAACTTTCCTTTTAAGAATGTTTAATTTTCATCTTTAGATCTCCAATGGATACAGGTTTCTGATGCAAAAGAGGCATGCAGGATACTAACATTAGGCAAAAAGTTCCAAAGCATTGCATTTACAAAGCTGAACAGCTCTTCTAGTAGAAGGTATGTTAATTAATCAGAGAAAGTAACTTTTTGTAATTTTTTGCATTCTGTAAAAATTAAACAAATCTATACAAAATGCGTTTTTCCCTCATGTTTTCCTCCTTTTAGCTACTCCTTGATTTTATTATGGGTGTTTTTTCAGTTTTCTTTCCAATTTCTTTCTCTCTATTTCTGTGACTTTGTCCATTTTGGGGTTGCGTTTATTTTATTAGCATCCATATGTTTGCAGTTTTCTTCTGTTTGCTTAAAACATGTCAAGTGGGGTTAGGTTTTCTTTTGGTTTTTTTTTTTTTTCTCCTTCTCTCAAGATTTCGTTATACTCCTGTATTCTCAGTATAAATATGTGTAATTATTTTTGTGGATTTTGGTGTCCTAATATGAGCATAGTTGTCAAATTAAAAATGTTTTTTCTTGCAGCCACAGCATTTTCACTGTCCGACTCCTAAAAATTGAGGATTCTGACATCCCACGAGTAGTGAAAGTCAGTGAGTAAGTTACGTTTTTATCTTATCATGATGATGAATTTTTTTTTTTTGTGTGTGTACACAAAACACATTATTCTTTAGACTAGTACATAAAACTCTGGAAGTAAATCTTCCCAGCTCTCATCAACTACAGTGTGCTGTAGTGTTTATGGTGCTTGACGTTTCCCTGTAAAGCGGTACTGTAAACTCCCTCCCACCCTCTAAAAATATTCGTATTTATAAAAATAAAAAGTACCAACCCAGTTGAGAGAGATACTGAGACAAAGTAGGGAATACTTTATCTAAAAAATGTAGACACCCCTACGCCTGACCGGTTTTGACACTGGGCTGAGCCACCGCCGTCAAGATGTGTCAATCCCCCAGCCGTCACCAGCGACGTCTGCAGGGAATTTACTTTATCTATGGAGGGCCCGCGTTCTAACACTGTCCTCCCTAGACCCACATGCTCTACTCTCACGCAACTTTTTTTTTCTTTTTTAACTTGCCTTTAATGGTTATCCCTGAGTCATTAACTTTTGTGTAGTTGGTGGAAATTTTTCATGAGACTTTAATATTAAATACTTAAAATTTCACATTCTAGCTTATGTAAACTATTTTGTAGTGCTTACTTATAGACCCTTTTCTGTGCTCTTCCTGGTTTACCCCCACTTTTTCTTTTTTTTTTTTTCTTTTTTCTTTTTTTCTTTGCTAGAAAACTTATACCAGTTTTAATTTAAAAACTCTGGGCCTTTTGTACCTGATTTTGCTTATTTCATATGTGTAGAAGCATCTTTGTCTTGATTCTACATTTGCTTACTTCTGTATATTCATTTGTCCGTGAACCGTGTCTAGCAGACTATGGAAAATGTAAAGTAATTATAATTGCTGTGTAGACACAAGACTTTAATCATAACTCAAATGTCTTTGTTTCTCTTTTAGATTGGCACTCTGTGATTTAGCAGGATCTGAAAGGTGCACAAAAACAAAAAATGAAGGGGAACGATTAAAAGAAAGTGGAAATATAAACACTTCATTGCTTATTCTTGGTAAATGTATCAACGCATTGAAGAACAGCCAGCAATCAAAGTAAGATATGGGTTGGAGCTTTGTTCATTTAATTATTTTCTTTGCCATTCCAATGAGGCATTAAAAAGTGTCTGTTAGTTGAAATGTTTAACTTTGCCCTGTCAACACCAGAACACAAGATTGCCAAAGCTAGACTTGGGTACAATGGGAAATTTTCAGTTTGTTCAAATTATTTCGTCTTAATTGAATGTCATCCATTGGGCTTTCCTTTCTGACGAAATTTTAGACTACTTTCAGATCAGAATTCCATTTTGGTTAATTTAACTTCTGTGGCTGCATGTTGCAGCTGATTAGCAGATACGTCCCTAAATTGGTACCCTTGTGTTAAATTGCCACATTGAAGGGTACAAAATTAGGAAGCTGTTTAGTAAATCCCTTATTTGGTATAGTTATGGCAATCCCAAATATGACTACCAACCAAATTAGGGAGAACTCAACCGTAGCCGATTTCTTAATTTTGATCTTTCAGCTGTTGGTATAAGGGAGATTTAAATCCTCCCTCTTATGCCCACTATGTCGCAGATAAGAGCATGTATATTAAACAATAAGCAGTCTGGGGACAATAAAGCCCCCTCACATCAATTTGCAACTGGTGGGGACTTTAAATAATAGCTAGGAGGGGACCTATTCCAAGCCTGGTCACTGCCACAATTTTTGGTGACAGGGCATCAAGGGCCCTTTTGCTTTTTAGTAGACATGCCCCTAACTGTGGCATGGGTAAGGCATTGGAGGATTTCACCCGCTTTTATCCTTATGTTGACCCCATAGACTTGATTTTAATTTTTATAAATCCCTCACTGTATTGGTTGCAGGGGGCATGGTAGATTTTGGGAAGCTACTGTTTTTAAATCAAATTAAAAGGCAGGAGCTGGTAGCTCTTTCCTTGTAACCAAACAAATAGACCGATTACATGAACATAATTTTGTCCAGCAAGCCAATTGGTCTTCAGTGCTGCGGAATATGTTGGTGCTTTATAAATGCCAGTAATAAAAAAAAAGTAATTGTGTATTTTGCGTTTGGTCATTTTGTCTTTTGTAAGATTTGCCGCCCTGTACGTAACTCGCAAAAAATATCCATCCGAAAACAAGTGCCTAAATTTAGTCATAGCTGCTACAGTGATTTATCATTTGGTCTAAGGTAGATACATTTTAATTCTGAACACTACTTTATTATGACAGGATGTGCATGTAAAAGAAAACCGTTCGCTGGATATTAAGTGTTTTTTTTTTTTTTTTTATGCATCCGAGTAGCCTATTAAAGTAAGTTGCCTTATAAAGGCCGTAATGCTATTTTGGCTCCATTTCTCTTCCATAGAAAGTCAGTGAGATTGTTTAAGACTCCTATGAAATTTCCTTTACATTATTATGTATTGTTTAGGGCTCATCAACACGTCCCATTTCGAGAAAGCAAGCTCACACACTACCTTCAAAGCTTCTTCACTGGCAAAGGCAAAGTGAGCATGATTGTAAACATTTGCCAGTCTGCCTCTTCGTATGATGAGACTCTAAATGTTCTGAAGTTCTCTGCTGTGGCCCAAAAGGTAAGGCTTCCAGGATTATGTCTTAATGATCTTACTTTTTTTAATGAGCTGAAGTAATAATTGTGAGTTTAATTATACCAACCTGACTGGAGATATATTTTTAATCTTGACCAGCTGTAATAAATACGAAGGGTGTTTGTAATATTTCTTATGTATATAGTTTCTTCTTTACGTGGCTTGGTGTAATATTCTTTTAAATCATTAATATGTCTTTCTGTATAAAGATTTATTTTTATTTTATACTCCATTAAATCCATACACGTGAGAAAAGCTTAACAGACATTAAACAGTGGATGATTTTTGCTGGACTCGGAAAGGTAGAGCACAGGTCCTTTTTCCCACTGTTTTATATAGCTGTAAT
This sequence comes from Pelobates fuscus, assembly GCF_036172605.1. NCBI lineage: Eukaryota > Metazoa > Chordata > Amphibia > Anura > Pelobatidae > Pelobates > Pelobates fuscus. The sequence goes on from NC_086326.1 coordinate 67,455,374, forward strand.
GACGTTGGAACCTTTAGCCATATAAGGACACATATTACTACCATTCCTTTTGGTACACACCCACTTTTTAAATCTTCTCATGGTACAAAATCGCAAATTACCATCTGTTCCTTTCACCAATTTTTTATTTTTTTTATTTTTATATAATGATGTGAAAGACAAAAATGGTACTATGTTTGCATCAAATGAAATTCATTGTTACATGAACTGTTCTTGGTACATGATGGAATTCATGCACCAGCAGGGAAGAAATCAGGGGAAAGGAGTGACAAGAAGTAGAGGCAACCTAAGGCTAAATCACCCAGATGCTAAACATATTTGTAGAGAGTGCTAAGGAAATTCATGGATTCAAACTTCTAGAGGAGTGCTCCATGGTTTCATGGTGTTAAACCTTGTTTTAAAAAGGTACCAACCTTTGACAAATGGGGCATGAAGGCATTTCTATTGGTGAAATCGCAGTGACGTGGACAGTGTCTTTGTTTAATGATGTTATTCAGTCAGGCTATGTAAAAGAGTGATAGCTCGTTCATGAGTGAGCAAGGCTCTTAGGGTGATATAAAACACACACCCGAGGCCAAAAGGATTGTGCCATAGGGTATAACCATCAGATTAAAGTCTGCTCTAGTCCTATAGAATACAAGTAGATGTGTTGAAAGCAGATCTAAATACCAGTGTAGCAGCTGCTTGACTGCTTGGAGCTAGTCTCCTTAACCATTGTGTGATAGTTACTTTCTGGGTTGTTTGAGTCTTATTATCTGTGAGAATTTGTTTTTTTTGTTTCTTTTTGTATATCATAGCATTTGGGAGGGGCAGTGGGATATTTTTTCTTATAAGTTTAGTTTTCTTCTGTCATTTCTCATGGAATAGGTTCTTATCTTGGAATCCACTCAAAATGTAGAAGGTCTATCACATGGTCTGAAAAAAAGTGCCAGAGAAGTATCATTTATTATAAATAATGCTGACAGCAAGATATGGGCATCGAGAAAACGAGCAACGGTACAATGGGATTCTCATTTGGAGGATGTCCAAGAGGATGGAGATAAGGAGGAATTTACAGAGGACTTTGAGGAGGAAGAGTGTCTTGACTGTACCAATCTAGAAGACGAGGATGACGACTGTCAGGAGGAAGATGATGATGATGAGGAGGAGGATATTCTTATTAAGAAAGATGCATATCAGGTTAGTGAGTCACCTATTCGGAACCTTTTGATGTTTTTTTATTTTTTTTATTTGGACGGTCTTCCTTTCCCTCCCTTTCTCCCCCGCCCACTTCATCATATATGATGGTTATAGCCTTGACAAAAAAAGTGCATGTTGTTGTGCAGCACTTGAACCCTGGTAAAGAGCAAAGGTAAACAGACCTGGTGCATCAAGGGATGATGTTCGTACTTGTAAACAAGAGAGCTGTTCAAAGTGTTTTTTTTATACTTCTATTACTCTCCAAAGTAAACATTTCAGTATTGTTTATCGGGTTATAGGATTAAGAAACTGTCGCCATAATTTGAGTGACCATTCCTCTTTAAATGTCAATGTAAAAAATCTTGTGTAACATGTTGCAATGTTGATTTACAGAAACTACTGGATCTTGTAGAAGGTCTGAAAACCCAGCTAGTTAATGAGAAAAAAGACAAAATCTTAATGGAACTAAAGATCCGTGAAGAAGTTGTAAATGAATTTACTCAGCACTTCAAGGAACGCGAAAAGGATTTTAGGTAAATATTTCATGTCGCTTAAGAGCAATATATAACTCCAGATATCCCTTCTGTATAAATAATTTTACCTTAAAACTGTTTAACTGTGGTTGGGAGGGTGCACAAGAGTTGCTGCCTGTCCAGCGTGCTTAAACACCTGTATAGCTATTGCACAGTGGCTTGCGTTTGAGTGTACTATTGTGACTTGTCTGTTCAGAAGCCAAACCGCTCAATCTAGCATCAGTGTATTCCTTCCTTGTCTCTAGTCTGACTCCTGATGAGTAATGATAATCTTGGTTTACATCTGCTAGATTAAGCAGGTAAGGTCTATGAATATGTGTAGATTCTGTTGAATTAATCATTGTGGAGATTTTGCAATATCTCTGCCATCAGAAAAATTATTTTAGCAAAGAGGCTTTAAACAGTTTCTTTGAATAACTTTCCTAGATGAGATATATAGAGAGTAAGATATTTATATATATATATGTATATGTATATGTATATTGCATGCATTGTGAGCAGCACCAAATTGAAGCTATTTATTACTCTAGAAAAAGAGAAATGTAATATATATGTTCTATATCTATATATCCCCTGCACTCACGCTTGAAAGGCAGTCCAATGCCGGGCGCACCACCAGAGGGTCGTTTTTAATGAGATTTGAATAAACTTTTTTGTTTTAAAAGTCCGGAGAGCAGCCTTCCCTTCTGTTTGTTCCTATATATATATTTATATTACAGCCGGGTAATATATATTGGAAGGCATAGCCTGAAGTTGTGGTAAGGGTTACCCGGCTATTTAAACTCAGGCCCACTACACCACAGGGCTGATGCTGCCTGGTTCATCCCTCCCACCTCTCCCTTTATACATATTACTATTACAGGTGGGCCCTCTTTTATTGCAGGCCTACCCGATACGTCGGTTTCGGCACACCACAACCGACTTGCTCATATATCTAACTTATCATGTATACGGCTTTTGTCCCCGACTACAAATATATATATATTTGTGCTCGGAATTTATCTAATACGTAATGGAATGTAGAAGGAGAAGCAAAGTTGGTTGAAGTGTGCCGAAACCAACGTACGAGTAGGCTTGTAAAAGAGGGCAAAAAGAGGATTCAAAGAAAACACACTTTATTGCAAGTTTATACAGCTTGTGTACTGAAAGCTAGTAAGGAGCTTTTACTCTGATTGAGGTATATATGTAACTAAGCTGAGGATTACCTGTGGCCCCATCACCTAGTGATGTGGACTGGGGTGTAAGAGCTTGGAACCGCTGATGCAGCGCTTCTGCGAAAAAGAGACCAGCGAAGGAAGCCATGATGTAGCTTACCTTAATTGAATGTTTAGACGTGAAGTAATGGCTTAGTACTGATAGTGTGTGGCTGACCTTGGATACGTAAAAGGGAGTGACAGCATAGGAGGTATAAATAAGATGCTTGATATGTAGGTTTAGAGGAAAAGGCAAAAAGTACAATAGTTTAAAAAAGTCTTGAATCAAGTAAACTCTACTTGTGACATGGAACAATATACAAAGCCCTGGCGTGAGTGATCGAGTAGTCGTGAAACTGCGTGAAGCGTGTGTATCTGTATGAGGTGTAACTGTGTGCTTAGTCCAAGATTATCTATTGAAAAGGTTGTATCCTGGATGGTATGTAGTAGGTCGTAGGGAGACCTTAAACTGAGCGTGAAAGAGCTTCAGCGGCTGTGTTGTGGAAACCAGGAATGTAAAAGCAGACTAATAAGAACTGAGTGGTTGCTGCCAGCCAAGTCAGCCTATGAAAATAGCCACAAAATGGTTAGAGAGGATGGCCGCCCGAACGTAGGCCAGGTGCCATGGTGAAGGGTGAATAGATAGTAGATTAAAGGCGTTGGACAAGTCCATCTTGCTCAACCAAGCCTTACTACTTGTTAAGTGATAGCTTGTATGGCATGATTGATTTGCATAGTGCAGTGAGAACTCCATAGCGGGAATGAGGGAGTTTGATGCTGGGAATGGATGTAGAGTGCGGTGCGGAAGAGGTCTATGATCAGACGTATTATAGGGTATAGTGAATCTCTACATCGATGGGAATGGTACGCCAAGATGAGAAGTGTGAAGACCGTAAGGAGGCGATCGTGAACCCAGCGTATGACTGCTGTGGACAGAAGGGGGTCCACCGTAAGAGGGTCAATGGGTGCAGATAATAGGTTAGGGCCTACGAGTGTATCTGTGGGAATGGCGATAAGGCCTGTGAGAAACCCGGCACCAGAATCTACCAGATGCCTAGCTGGGTTTAAATGCAGATAGTATATTAGAATAACAAAGTTAAGCTTAGTTGGGCCTATCTTAGGTGACAGATGGGCTGCGTATGTGGACTAGGTGTAGGTTCTGGAGCAGATGTGCAAAACCCTGCATGTAGTGAAATAGCATACCCCAGTATTAAAGTCATAGTGCACCTGAGCCTTCCCCAGAAATGAAGTGGTCAGCCCAGCTTGTCCCTCTGGCTGCCTCCCTGACTACTGAAGGGGTGGTGAGAAGTGGAAGTAGCTGTCTCTATGCGAGAGGTAATGATAAGCAGAGGAATGGGAAGCTTTAAGTCGTGGGTGTCACTCTTTGGAGTACTAAAATATCGCCAAGAATATAACCTTTGTACTGTAGGGAGTCTTGTGAAGTTACGTAGTGATGTTAGTTTAACGTCCTTTCCATTACTTTCTTAATTACTAGAATTACTTTCTCCATGGAAATTGGAACAGGGTGGGCCGGTGAGACGTATGGAGTAGTGATAGTGGGTGGTGGGGGACGGGGAGGGAAATGAGGGGTAAGCCAGACTGTATGACCGTGAGCGCCTGCCGGGCTTAATGAGACTCCTGGTGTGGCTATAGCCGATTCCATTTATCAGCCTGTTAATCATTTGGAGGCTGGCCAGGATAGCGACTGGGGTCTCCTGATTGGAATCTGAGGAGTAAGCTGACTGCCCTTGTGAACTAGAGCCGGGCCTGGGAACATTGGGCTGAGCTGTTGTGAGCCAGTGTAGTTCTGCCTTACCGGCAGTGGCTGGGGAGAGGATACCCCTGTGTCAGAGCTCTGCTGATATTTTTTTAGAATGTACCAGAATCCCAGGTAACTGAGGGTAGAAGGGGTGAGGGATTCCTACGGAGACCCTGGCCAGACTGGCGTGCTGGGTATTTCGTCCAACAGCAGACCAATTATCGGGATGGATACTTGTGACATTCTGAAAAAGAAATAATGATTTGGATAAGTAATGTGTCTTAGAGATATGGATGAGACCTTCAGAGAACTGGCCTGCTAGCTAGTGCGAAGCGAAGAATTTACCTAGTACCAAGTGACAGGTGAGGCCCTGCTAGTGCCAAGTGGCGGAGAGAGGCTCTACCTATGATTTGGGCCGAGGGGATTTTGTGGCCACTTGAACGTGGTGGCAGGATGTCGGCCTCTTGGTGACCGGAAGAGATTTAAAACGTGTGGCCGTGACATGGGAAGCCCTAACTGTAGCCCTAAAGAAGGGCGAGCGAGGTGGCTAACTATGATTTGGTCGTGGGGCTGAACCTCCGTGTTGAGGTGGGGTGTAGACCTCACGGGACCGCAGTATTACTTAGGAAAGCGAAGGCCAGCGCCTAACCCTCAATGCCCGTTCTCTAGCCCAGTGTTTCCCAACCCAGTCCAAGGCACACCTACCAGTCCAGGATTTAAGGATTACCCAGTTTTGTCTAAGGTGTTTTTAGAAAAAACACCTTAGACACAACTGGGTCACCCCTAAATCCTGGACTGGTAGGTGTGCCTTGAGGACTGGGTTGGGAAACACTGCTCTAGCCTAATGGGGATTGTCTCTTAGAATGGTGTGATATAACGTATGTAGATACTTAACCTTGAGTGTTTGTCCTCTTTATTTGGGCAATGTGCCAGAAGATTACAATACATTCTTGCTTCTGCAAGGAACGGCCCAGTCCGGTAACCTTAGTGGGAAAAAGATGCTAGTGGGCCTGAGGCGTGCCACTAATGAGTGTAAAAATGTAGAACGAATGAGAAGGTGTGTATCAGAGATACTGTAACGTACGAACGTGGGTAAGCTGAGGGACCTGAACGTTGGTCCATAAATTAGAGACAAGACCCTGGGTTCCCATAAATGTAAATTTTTTTGAATGATACAAAGGCAAAGTGAGGCCTTAAGGAGAAACGTAATAGTAGTGAGTAAGATTACCAATACCTGATACTGCAATGCAGGGAACCAGGTAGACTGTAGGTTGTTGATGGCGTAGGACTTGGTGTCTAAGTAATGATATGTAGAAATAAATGACAAAACATGTACCGATAATATAGTAGTAATATGGTGGATTATGATTAAGATAATGTTGTTGACATTTTGTGAGAAATCTTAGCCCAGGTACGTTTTTGAAGTGCAGAACCCACTTTGGGAGGTGGGGGGTTGTATGAGGCCGTGGAGGTCTAATGAGGCCTCAAGGGAAAACGTAAAATGGTAAACCTTCTTACCTGTTACCGGAAATGCAGGATACTGGGTACATCTTCTTGGAGCTTTGTTTGAAGAAAAGTATAAGTAGTAGCAAGGTGGTGTAGGTTTGTGTGATTGATGCTTTTAAACGCCGTGAGGAATATCAGAACTGGCCTGTTGGAAGTTTAGAACCCACTTTGGGAGGTGGGGAGGCTGAATGAGGCCTCGAGGGGAAAAAGAGAACTGGTAAACCTACTTACCTGATACAGTAATACAGGGTACTGGGATACCACTTCTTGAAGACTGACTGGAGGAAAGTGGAGGTGTATTATATACGTAAATTATAAAAGAGAGAGTCAAACTGTGCCTTTTAAGAAGATTACCCTGTGAAAAATAGATGTCCCACAATTATGTGACCATGGACGGAAAATTTGTAAAACACATATATTTCACCCAATGATGACTTTAAGAGCCATATAATAAACTTAACATCAAATAGGAAAAAAATTAATGTGAGTGCTTGGTATAAGCAAAGAGACATAACTAGATATTTTATAGTAGATTAGTAAATTTAAACACTGTAGCCCCTTTCGTTCAGTTAACCGAATGAACAAGAGTACTTATAAATAGAAAGAACTACCGCATTCGGTAAATGGAACGCACAAAAGGATTTAAACGAAAGCCAATTGAATAATCAGCTGCAGGCTGTAAAGTGTAAATTAAAGAAAGGTTGCATGAAATAGCCGTTTGAACGTGTTCGGCTAAACGAACGTATGAAAGAACAGACGTACGGTAAGTGTGCACGTACGGTACATAGAATAAACAAAAGTAAATGAAAGCGCGTGTATTCCGCTGTTAGCCGCACGAACGCGGAAGTACACGAACAGCGTAAGTAATGAAGGGAGCCTATCCCTGAGTTTTTAGGCCCGAACGTGGGAAATAGCCGAACGCTATTTCCCACGTTATGCTTACGTGGACGTGCCGGTCTCGTGACCGGAAGCCGGGTAGCGAGTAGGGAAGTCTGGTAGAAGCCGGTGGACGGGCACGGAAGACGGAGGGAGGTAGGAGCTGCTGGCGATGGACTGTTTACTGGAGACTGACTTTGGCGGGAACAACAGACTGGAAGTGCTGGTTGCTATGGTGAAGACAAACCGCTTGCACAACAAAGGTAAATAGGGGGGTAGGGTTTATATAGGATCATAACTCCTCCCACAAATTCAGGCCAAATGGCATATATATATATATATATATATATATATATATATATATATATATATATATATATATATATATATATATATATATATATATATATATATATATATATATATATATATATATATATATATATATATATATATATATATATATAGACCCTCACAAAGTTGGAAATAAGGTGAGTGTTAACCCCATCTAAGGGGGGGGGGGTATTAAACACACAGGGTCAGGAATACATGTTTGTCTTCTGACCATTTACTGTTTCTTTAAGTGACATTTTCATGTAGTTCTTTAAAATCTGGAACAATTTTATTAAAAATGTGCACAGTTTTAGAATCATACTGTGGATCTAGATTTTACTATGCTTTTTCATTCCATAATGGGCATGATTTAAATGGATTCTGCAATTTCTAGAAGTTAAAGTGAATCTTCTGTTAACTGCAATGCATAGCTACTCCTAAAGCTATAAATATAGTATTTATCACAGTGGTAAATCATATATTTAATTGTTTTAAGATGTTATGCTAATACTTGACTACCTCTTATCGGTGCTGCTGTCATGCTCAGAGGTTCATCTTTGTTTGGACTAATGTAGCACCCAGCCCCTGGTCGTTTTTTTTTTTTTTGCCCCTTCTAACTTTATTATTATTCCCATAACGGTTACATTCTTGAGGTAAATGGTGGGAGTAGTTAGAGGCACTGTAACAGGTTGGTGCCTGGGGTAGTCACATATCACTACTAAATGTTTCACTTTGTTTAGCAGAGTTTCTTAGACCCTCGTCGGCATGAAGCTATGCCTTCAATGCCAACTTGATGGAGGGAGAGCTATGCTTCCACTTTGCGCCGTACTGTGGGCAAGCGCTGTGATTGACTCGGAATCCTCAGCTGATGCTCTCAGCCAATCACGGACGCTATGCCTGGTGTGATGTGAAGCAGAGCATTGCTTCGCCTCTGCCACACTGTTAATGACCAACCGCCAGGAGCTCGGTATCCACTGACAGAGTATTTCTTATTAGACTTTGAGTAAACCGTTTAGTAGTTATGTGGCTCCTGGCATCTACAAGTACAAGGCACTATAACCACTTCAAACTATTTCATTTATTAAGGTGCCTACAGCACTTAATAGTGTCAGTGCTATCGGGATACATCCCCTGGTAGATTTCCACTAGGGTACCACAGAAGAAATTTCAAAATGCAAGCTCCAATTCTGGATACAAATAGAGGGATATCAACATCAAAGGACGAATAGCCAGGATGTATAATAAAATATGAGATTTCCCATAAACTGAAGCCACTTCTGTATCAATTCAAGTTTACTCTGTATCCACCTTAAGAGTCGCAAAGTAAGATCAACATAGTGTTTAGTTAATTTATTGAACTACCCCTTTCCCCTAGTTTCCCGTCTTTGGAACAGAAAATCTGTGTCGTGCTTGTTTCCTAGTCCCACTAATAAAGCAAACTGTGCCTACATTGTTCGTCACAAGATTAGTGAAATGTAATAGTTCAAATATTAATAGGAAAATCACCCCCCTCTCCCCATTCACCCGCTACATCTTTCTTATGCTTTCCAAACCACTATGGGGGGAGACAGATCCAACTAATCGGCGTCCTCTCCCTAGGAATGCTTGAAAAGGACATTAGGCATGCCTAACAGATTTAAACGTGTAGTAGGAAAAACGCTTCACCTTGCAGCATCCTGACAGGGGAAGGAGAGAGTGTCTGGTCAGTGTGATTCCTGCAGAGCATGCTCCAGGTTTCTCTTTCCGTGCTGTTAGGCAGTGCAGGGAGAATGAGAAGTTTGCTCCTGCTGCACAAGGACATCCTATTTATGTCATGCGTGTGCTGGTCTCTACTGTATTAGTGGGTCAAAGATGGAGGAGAGTTTGAAGAAATTCCCCTAGCTGAACGGCATGCCCAATAATGCAGTCTTGCCAAGTTTAGTATAGGTTTATAAATGTTTGTTACAATATATATATATATATATATATATATATATAGTCAAGTGATTCATGCCCCTTTTACATTGTAAAGTTTGCATTGCTTTTAGTAAACCTGTTTGTCAACAAATTGTATAACTTTGTTTTACTGACCAATGGCCAGTTTTCACAGCAACATTTATTTATACTTGAGAGCTGACCGTGGATTGCTTTTATGTTTGCTAAAAGGATGTCTATGTATCTGCACTTTGTGAAGATGTGTTTTTATTTTTTTCTGTTTTTATAGTGAACGCTTGGAAAAAGAAAAAGAATTGATGGAAGAACGATGTGATGAAAGATTGGAGATTTTCCAGAATCTGGTGAAAAAATGTACAGAAAATGAGGATGGAAAACCCAAAACCCTAAGAAGTGAAACTGTACCTGAAAGTCAGGTATACAACTTTGTGAATCTGTCACCTCAAACTTACCTTACCCCTGTCGTTTCCTCTTTCAAATCCTTTTTTTTTTTTTTTTTTTTTTTGAGAAAAATACATAAGACAAAGTGGTCCCTACTTTATTTTATGTTTTAAAGAGAACTAGATTCGAAAAGAACAGATTCTGAAAGAAGTGAAGAGGAAACAATAGGAGCAATGCAAGTTTGAGGTGGTAGAGCCACTTTAATTGCTGTAATTACTTTAAACCTATTTTAGAAAACTTATGGAACCATTTGAGCTTTAGGTAGGGAAGGGATGTGACATATTTTCAAACTGGAGAGATTATATCCGTGAGGGTAAAATCTTTAACTAGTTTTTGTAAGGTGTGGTGATTATGGTGCGTTGATGCTGTTCCTCAATGTAAAACATTGCCTGGTATATGTGTATATATTTGCCCCCAAGACTGCCATACTGCCACTAGTGGCATTTCTGTCTTTTTGGGCACCTCTTGTGCCCCAAGCCACTTATGTTCATAAGATTGAGCAAAAGATTCTATCCATACATTGTGCAAGCAGTTATGCTAGTGAATGTATAGATTTATATACATAATGTATAGATTTTGAGAAGAAAAACTATTAAAAAGTGTGTGTGTGTGTGTTTTATTTTTTCCTTCTCTCCTGTCAGTCACGCCAAGGCATTGACTGACAAGGTAGAGCAGACAAGACCTCCCATAGGAGGTACCTCTGATCTCCTCCCATAACAACCACAGCTCATGCACTGTGGTTGGTATTGAAACTCCCTAGCCAGTGCTTCTTTTGCCTTTTTATCTTGTATAGTGCCATGTTTGCGGATTGCCTCATTATCATTTACAAAGATTCATACTGCTTTTGAAAGCTTTCCTGACTCTGGCAACAAAGCCAGCAAGCCAACAGCACTGATGAGATTTACCCTGCTTGGGGATGCATCCCAGCAGGGCAAATCAAAGAAGCTTTAGGGAGGAGCAGAGGACATCCAGCGGCACTAGAATGCAGGAAAAGTGAGAATCATTATATTTTACATTGAATACAGCATAACATGTGGTGTATTCAATGTACATGGAAGTGATTTATGGGAAGTCTTTTTTTTTTTTTCTATTACAGGTTCACTTTACCGTCAACGAGATGATTTTTGGTTTGTTGTAGTGTGTGTGTGTGTGTGTGTGTGTGTGTGTTACATTTGTATTTAAATATTTAACTTTAGTCTTTCTTCTGGACACTCTAAAAAAAAAAAAAATCGAATGGACATGTTTTAAGGTTAATTATGCATATAAATATATATAAATTTATTTCTCCTTGCAAGGTGGATGAAAACAGTATGCCTCTGCAAGGTCTTTTTACTTCAATGCAGACTGACTTGTCCGTAATTAAGAAGCAGGCGGTGGAAGCTCACATCCAGATAGCAGCAATTCCTGATATTCCAGACTTCACTGCAAACTTCGAAGAAAGGTTAAAACAAGTTTCTGCTGACCTTTCTAAAACCCAAGAGGAACTAAAAAAGAAATCGGACGGTATGTTCTCAAAATGTCTAGACACTGTTGGATACCCTCACAATGTTTAGCGCATTTGCTTTGCTTTGTTATAAGTGAAATATAAAATGTGTCACTTCATTTATACTGTCTTTACCCCAGTAATAAATGAACATAAGCATGCATAACTCCTATCAACCAACTGAGCTATGTAATGTTGACACCGTTTTGAAGGAATGTTCATAATCTTTCCACTCTTCATCTTCCATTGATTTATGATGTCCCTACTCCTGGACAACATTAAGGGCTCCTCTCATGAGTTCCCTTGGGAAGGAAATATTGGAAACGTGTCCAATTTAATTTATATCCATGCTTTCAGAAGGTCATTGTGAAGTTTGCAATGTCCTAAACGGCTATGAAACACTCTCTAAATGTTACTCTAAAATATTTTTAATAACAAATTAGAACTTTTAAAAAGCCAAATATATCTGAGCTAATCTCGTTGGTCTTTACATCCAACACACTGCTTACTTATTGGTATGATATTATCCTCCATACACTACGGACGCCAAGAATTCAATTTGTCAAACGAGGTGCATGTCACATGCAGCTAGATATTGAACGGTTTCTGAAGTATTTTCGTGCTTGGAACATCTGATACTTATCAGGGGCTTTCTCAGAAGAACCAAAACGCCACGACTAAAGGCATGCTTTACAAAACAGACTCTTCGAATGGCTTTGTCTCTTTTATCAAAGGAGAAAATAATCTCTTTTGTGAGCTACACTATTTCAGGAAGAGTTTGAGTCTCTTTGGAATTGTGGAAGAGTTGATTCAGTGAGTTCTCCCATTGAAGCTTGTTCAGGCCTCTTGGACCAGTTCTCATCAACAACCCCCCTCCCCCCCCCCCCTTCCCCTACATGTAGTAACTAGTTTCAGCTTGAGAACCACCATATGACCATTACTGGAATGTTACCCCTTTTGGTTTGCAACTATAGAATGAGTCCCAACGTCTACCTTTGAGTGAACACAACAAGGCCAGTAAAGTTGTTACCTTTTTGTCAGTAGTAATGGTATCCTTACTCCTATATCTCCCTGTACAGATAGTCTGGTATTATCCCAAAGTGCCTGCACAGTTTTATTGCCTCTAATCTTGTATAGTGCCATGATGCACATTGTTTCATGTTTGTGGATTGCCTCATTCTCATTTGCAAAGAAAGCTCATATATATATATATATATCTGCCTGCCTATAAGAGAGAGTGCTTTATATCCACTAAACAGTGATTTGGAAATATCAAAATGTAGTTAAAAATTTGAAACCGAATATTACGAAAAAAGACTAGAGGATGCGTCTACCTTCCCTTTCCTTGCTATCACTGCCAGATCAGATTCCTTGGTTTCCAACATGTATTACTGCTGCATTATTTCACAACAATGAAAAGAATCAAGAAGAGAGGGTAGATTACCTATGTACTTAACTTTTGCTAACATGAACTATATCTGCTGTACGTAAGTTGGAATTGTTAATTTTGCATGCTGGTAAGTTTGAGACTGGAGAATTTGCAATTATGTCAATTTTTACTTTAATTAGAAAATGTTTATCCCATCAGTGATAGCATTTCATTGAATTTGTATTATTCAGTAACTAATGTAATTTGTGAACACAGAGCTTGAAACCCAGATTGATCAATGGAGTCAAACAAATATTCGTCTGGAAGAAGCTGATAAGGTAAACTTTAATTTACTTCATTTGCTTACCTCTGTGTTCGAATAATTTAAAACTGTAAAAACAATGAAGAACATGTTCTGTGTGGGGTTTTTTTTTTCCTGCTCTAAATAATCTATTTTATTTATTTTTTCTTCTTTAAGAAACTTTTTTCACAGAGACAGCAACTTGATCAGTTGATGGAGATGATTCAACAAAAAGAATCTGCAATTGACAAGCTGAAAGATCTGGTGTCTCACTGGGAAGCAAAGTGTGAAGATTATGTAAGTTAATCCTTATTCTACAATTTTGGAAAATAAATGTACTGAAACAAAAAGGGGGGGGAGGGGGCCTTCAAACAAATGAACAGAATCATTACTAACCACAATGATTTTAAATCCAGCAACGTATTGGTTTACAACATTCTTGCTAAGTAGATGCTTCTAATATGTATGGCAAAGTCCTTTTTTCTTTATAATTTTTGAAAAGGGGAGAAGAAAAACAAACAAAAAATAAAGTTAAAATCATAGAAAAATGGTAGCTATCCACCAAACCAGGATAATCCTCCACTCAACCATTAACAAAAAGGTTCACTTGATATTTTGACATTATCCTCTAAACTCTTCACTTACCTTTCTCCTGGGATGGGAACCTAGGTCGTGAACGCAATACCTCCTTCCCTCCCCTCTGAACTGACCCTCTTCGGGTTGGCATCTATCTCACCTCTAACCACCTGTCCACTTGTTTTTAATCCCTCATCCCTCTAACGGCATATAACCCATCTCAGTCAGGATCCAAACGAACACATACCACATTCTGTCTCACAAGAGAGGGGATAAAACCAGACTATCCACCTTTCAAGCACACCCCCTCAATTAGATTCCCTACCTAAAGCGGCTACTACCAAACTGCTAAAACATCATGCTTGCACAACCACTCTCACTGAGGAGTTAGGATCCCAACAGCCTTCATCAGTGGCCATGCTCAATGCCCCTGAATGAGCCCTGACAAATGGAAAGAAACACACCCCTCCCCAGGGAGATTCAAGAAAGCACCATAGACCTTGCTTAGAGCATACCTACAGATACTGTAACAATTTGAGACGCTAATGTCCCACTCATCATTGTCTCCAGATTGTGGCATATTAATCTTCTGTATTTCTGTACTTTTGTATCTTGCTGAAAAAAAAAAACAACTTATAAATAAAGAATAAAAAAATAATAAATATATAAAACAATATGTGATATGAAAGGAACACTCCCATCTCCCTAAGTGCTCAATGATATTATGGGGCAGGAATAACTGGGTTCCATCTTTCCTCCAGGATTTGGTCCCAGGTGCCCGAGAACTCTGCAAAGTCTGACCATGGCAGCAGAAATAGGATGAGGCGTGGCACGTGATAGTCTGAGAGCGTCAGCTGACGCTCTCAGCCTATCACTGTCTGCCCACTGAGAGGAAAACGTGTGTATTATGTTTGTATGTCTATTTTTATATACACATATATGTAACTGTTTGTCATTTTTGCAAAACACAATTGCTAAATTAATCTTTTGTATGGCTCTTACTATGTTTTTGTTTTGCTCTGTGTCTCAAACCATCATTACCCCAATTATTTTATGCATGCTGATGGCTTGATGGAACAGTACCTGAGTAGGCATGTGCTTGTTATTGCACTTCGCTTAATATGCCTAATGCAACATGGAGAGACACTTTTTCCAGTTGTTTGTAAATACGTTTTTATACCTGTCTTTGCTGAATTCTTCACTCCAGTAAATGCTTTAATGGAGTTTTATTATAGAGTTGAAGAAAAGAGGAACTGTCCCTATCAACAAAAAAAATAATTTTAATTTTCTTTTTTCTTTTAATCGTGAAGTGTTGTAGCCAGGATGCATACCTTTAATTCTTCTCTTATCGTATTTTCATGTTTGAATGCGTTGCAGGAGAGGTCAGTGAGTGCAATTAGAGGAGAAATGGCAAAAACCAGTGTCAGTGCTTCTGTTCCAGTTGGGCGAAAGCGAGCACCTGAGGATCAATCTCTCCATGAGGATCAGCCTCCTTCAAAGAAAGGTATCTGTTCAGAGAGCCAAAGCACGAAAAACCCATTTTGCTATGTCTCCATGCAAAGACAGAATGCTGCGAATCGCAGACTTTTTCGTCGAAAAAGAAGAAAATCTATTGCTTCCAACGATGTAAAAATAAAATGACTAACGTTTTGAGTAGCATTATCAAGCTTGCTGGCTATCCATCAATGCTTTTGTTATAAATATGTAATAAAACACTTTTTTTATGTTTTTGTGCTTCTTCCTTCTCTGCCTCAGTTTTTAACATTTCACTGTATTTTCTGAACTAAAAAAGCATGCTTCTATACTGTGTGTTTTAATGCAATCTCTCTTTTAATCAAACTAACCTTTAATTGCAACATCTTGTTTCAAGCAGCATGTTATGCTTTTAATGAAAATCATATAATTGTTGGCCAACCTTTTAGTGTCAGTGGGTGTATATTATGATTACATCTTCATGACCTTAGTATATATATTTGATCTTTAAGTTAAATGTTTGCCTTCAAGAAGAAAAAAAATCATTTCTTCAGCTAGATTATCTCCAAGGCTAATAAAATTTACTTTTTCAAAGCAGTTACCATCACAGCTAGAAAACATAACTTGCTTGTATACATTAACATTTCTCTTTTAATTTTTTAGCTACTGTTCCCCCGCATACCCATTTTCTTTTGTTCCATATCGTTCTGTCTCTCTCCTCTGTATTCTACTTGACGTGTTTTTCTTGTTAGCCATTTGCGCCAGATTTTTGTCAAAGCACCAAACTAGCCAGTGTTGACAAGTATCAGTCTTTTACAGATACATCCTCATTTTCAGGCTAAGGTATCTGTCTACAAAAAAAAGTTTAGTTTTCATCGTTAGTCTTGCTGCACTTACGTTGTGGAAATTATACCATATACGGACTTTGTTTTAAATTTCTGGTGCCTTATATAAAAAAAACCTGCAATCTCCAAAAATGATATTCCTTACAATAAGCAGGCTTATGGTTTTGATCCATGAAACTTAATCTCTAATCTAAATTTGTTTTATGTGCTAGCTACGGTTTTAATGTTTTGTATCTGTTAACCCCTTTAACATCACTTTTTTTTTGTTAAGGATAGAATTATCCTTTATTTTTAAATGGGCAGTTATATTTCATCCACCCATGAATACAAACTTTCTTGAGGATACATGGCATCCAATTCGGTTATCTACAATATACAATATGTATAGGTTTACCAAAGAGAAACAAACAAAAAAAATCATTTAACAAACCGTAAAAGTCTCAAATTCAGTTGCTCAGTTAGTTGAGACAAAAACCAAAGATCTCTAATTCAGATGCTCAATCCACATATGGAAGAAAAGAGGGAAAAGTCTTAAGTCAGGTTGTTTAAACTTTAAAGTTAGGTATGGTAATTGTGCCAACTCCAGGGGCATTCTTTGACTCTGTTGAGGGACAATAAAAAATGAGTTTTGTATAAAAGTGTGTGAAAAAGAGATTCCAAGAATCATGCTCAGTGGAAGCAGCATTGAGTTGTGGTGTGAAAGTTTTTTTTTTTTTTTTTCATTTGGAGAAAGGCATAAAGTGTGATGCAATAATATTGCAGAGGGCAAACCAGAGAAGTCCTCTCCGCATATCACCTTTAATAGTTGGAAGGACGTCTGTCTAAGAATCTTAAGTTGGTAATGTGGACAGGTGTGCAGAAAATACAAACTAGGGTTTTTTTTTGTTTTTGTTTTTTTAAATGAAAAAGTGGTGCTAAACATTAAAATACAACCCGGTGCAGCTAAAAACCACCCAAGTGTATTGCCACTCCTTACACTTAATAGACCATTAACATCCATACAATAAAAGGTGACCGTGCACACCGTGATTTTATATATTCCCTTTCAATATAAAATCATATATACAACCTGCATGCTACTAGCATAAAAAATACATCATACTGTAATATGTAAAACCAATAAGGAGATAGTGATATCACTTGGAGAACTCAATTTACAAAGCCTAGTAGAAGTAAGCTCTGCACTGTAAATGCACTTCATCCACAATAGGGGTAATTGGATACAGTAGCAAGGTCACTGTAACTTAGATGAATTTTCACCATCCAGGAAATTTGGGAACCAAAACAAAGGTATACAAACTTTATTGTAACCATAGTTATAAAAAAGAATAATAACAGCACAACGTGTTTCACCCGTATAAGGTTTTCCTCAAGTGCAGTAACTTATAAGGTCGAAACGCGTGATGCTGCTTTTATTGCTATTTTGTAACGGTTACATATAAGCGTTTCTATCTTTTTATAGTGGTAGTTTTATACTGGGGTCACACTTTGCAGTACCAACGCATTTTAAATGGGAAAATCACTGTCTTTTAACCCCTTAAGGACACATGACATGTGTGATATGTCATGATTCCCTTTTATTCCAGAAGTTTGGTCCTTAAGGGGTTAATCTATTATCCCTTAAATTTAGCAAATATGCATTTGTGCAGTGTGAAAAAAAACTTATGTAAAAATTCTCACCTATTTGTTCTGGAACTCTGTGCATCTTTATTGGTTGCCTAGCAATCATGGTTTTAAACTCTGTCCTTTGTACCTGGCAATCAGCATAGAAAAAAAGAAACTGAGCAGCTCTTAACATTAGCTATAGGTATTTTATTATTTATTTTTTGCTGTGAAATTTATAATTCCCCTTGTGGTGCAGTTAAAATAAAAATAGAAATCCATGTTAAGTATTATTTGCAGATAAGTTATAGCTTTATCACCGTAAAGTATATTTTGGTGACTGACCCCAATAAAATCTTACTGCAGATTTCACCACTATTGAGCTTTACAGGACCTAACTCTTTGTCAGTCCAGATCATGTAGCCTTACATTCTAGGAAATGTATGCTAGGAATAGTGTTTGGTTCTTGCTGATAGTTTCAGCAATGTGAGCTAATAAAATAAAACATTCTCGAACAATAAAGTGATCATTTGTGTGATGACTGTGATTTCAGACCGTGCTATGAGCCGTCAATATTGGTACTGTTTTCAATTGCAGATTAATGCAGTTTCAAATATGGTTTAATTTCTTACAATGGGGGGAGGGGGCAGGCTACTTCCTTGGATGCATCACCCCTTTGGAGACCTATGTTTTGTTTTTTTTAATGGTTCGTCTGCTCACACTAAAAACTGCCAGAGATATCGAAGCCAGTGTTACTCTCACTAGTTGTCAGGAGGGATTGTAGGATTATCATGTGTCCAAAATGCTGTATGCCAGTTACTCATCGTAAAGTGAGAAGAAATCTTTGAAGCAGAGGGGAATCGAAGCTGCTCCCCCTTTTTACCCTCTCTTTTTGGTCTTTTCTTTTCAAAACATATTTGAGTAGTGGTACCATTGTTCATGCACAAGTGTACATCTAAAAAAAAAAAAAAAGCCAACCATAGTACAACACAATGTTCGTATGTCCTTGAAGAAAGTGAACAGTTTTTGTTATTTCATTTAACATACGTTTATATTTTTTATTCAGCAACTCATGCACCTTACAAAAAATCAAAAACAATGTCTAGAGGGGGGATTGTGCAATGAAATACATCTGTAACTATACATTTTAAACACTACAAATACTGCTGTTTATATGCATAAACCTTCTTGTCACAAACCCTTAAAGCATAATGATTCAATTGTTCAACCTTTCCTCTTGCAGAGCATTTTCACGTTGATGCAAACATTTCAACAGACATCATACAAACATACGGTCAAAACATTAAAGAAGAGTCTAACATCATACAAGAATTGGAAGCTGACAAGGAAAAGTTAAAAAATCAAACAATTACCCTCAATGAAACGGTTACCCTCTTGGAAAAAAAGCTTGCTATTAATGAGGAGCAGCTAATGGCAATGGAATCCAAACATAATAATATAACTTCTGAACTTAAAACATACAAAGAACTTGCTTCAAACCTGGAGGACACTGTTAAAATGTTGACTCAGGCAGTAGATCAGAACAAACAAAATATTGCTAACAAAGTGGCAAAAATACAAACAATCCAAAATAAACTTGATGAGTTTGGCAAGAGTGAGGTGAAAGAAAGTTCTGTTGATTTTTGGAATCTAAACGCTTCTCTGGACACCACCAAAACAAGCCTCAAGAATTGTTCTGAAGTTAATCTGAAAGGGGGTCAAACAGGGATGGTGGATACAGGTCGAGAAAGCACTTTCTACAGTGCAGTAGAGGGCCTGTGGAGAAAATGCCAACTTGTTCTTCAGGAGTCAACTAAAAGGAATGCACTGATCCAACAACTGGAACAAAAAGTAGACCGCTTGAACCACGAATTAGCATTCTTAAAAAATGAAAATAACAATTTGCAATGTGAAAAAGATAGCAATTCTGTTAAAGAAAGCCTAGTCGAAGAGAAGACGGGCCTGATAGGCCAACTGCAGAGTCAGTTGTCTGAAATGACCAACCAAGTGGAGCTTAAAAGAAAGCAAGAGCTTCAATCAGAAAAGGAAATACTGACACTTAAAAATCAAGTTGATGAAAAAAATCAGAACTTGATGGAAAAGGAAAGCTTGCTGGATACCTATAAGTCAAAATGTGAAAAGCTTGACGCTTTGGAAGAACAGATCAAAGTAAAGGCATCTGCTGTTCAGACACTAGAGAAACAATTAGAGGAGAACATGAACAAGCATAATGAAGAAAAAATAAAGTTAGAGAAGAAAATTACTGATATGCAAGGAAAACTTACAGATGTCAAGAATTCTGCTAACCTAAAGCAAAAGACTGTGGACCAGTTAACAAAAGAAACAGAACTGTAAGTATGGCTACATGTGAAGCGTAATGGGTTTTATTTCATTAAATACTATACAAGCTCCTAGATACCTTTCTTGTTAAGGATTTCTATTCAAGTAGAAAACATTACTTTTATTTATTGTAAATTAGTTATTGATTCTTTTTGCCCTTACATAGTCCTCTAATTCATGACTTTAACCGTATTGGTTTTTAATGATTTCATGGGAAATTTGTTGTAAAATTGACTTTTTTCCTCTCAAGTGACAGCAACCAATCCTGCCTTTATTTTCCTGAATATAGTTCAAACAATTATCTTTTCATTTAATGCTACCTACTCTATTACTAAGGTTAAAGCAAGATCTTTCACAAAGAGCTGCCGAGGTAAAAAATCTGCAGATCGATCTCCAGAGAAGGGAAGAGGATTACACTGACTTGAAAGATAAATTGGCTGATGCTAAAAAACAAATACAACAGGTGGAGAAAGAGGTTAGTGAATTCATTTTTTTTTTGCCTAAATGATTTCATTTAAACACATTTTTAACTAATGTGCATATGCACTACAACTGTGTCTCATGCAACAACACTGTTAAAGTGTTCCAAAATAATTTAAATATTTTTTATCTTTTTGAGATCTTGACTTTTGCATTGCACAGTATAAATAGAATCACAAGTTGTCATTGAAAATGCAATATTATCAGGGGAGGGCTTGCAACTGTTCGCCAAGGGAGGGAAGGGGCAAAGTACAAATGGATGTTGTCACAGATGTTGATATGCATGGTGCTACTTATGTGGAGTACATGATATATAGGTTTAATAGATGAAGTCTGGTTGAGTTGTAGCCTGCACAGCATTAGGGAGTGTTTAACCCCTTAAGGACCAAACTTCTGGAATAAAATGGAATCATGACATGTCACACATGTCATGTGTCCTTAAGGGGTTAAAGAGATCAGGCCCAGATTTTTGTTTCCTGTGACTCCATTGCTACCACTTACAACTGGAGTGTGTAATGAATGCCATGAGCACTGTCTCATCTCACTCTACGGTCACTTGTCACCACTAGGAACCTTAATACATACTCATCATAGTCTAGCAGCCTGGTTAATCCCAGATACTGCTGTCTATATCACCCAAGCCAGGACTGGAGAGCACTTAGATCGTGATCGTGCCTGTTGCCTCACTAATTCAGTACTGTGCCAAAAGACATCCCAATGCACTTCCCCCTATTTTAGTCTTCACAAAGCTGCAGCCCGCAACTCTCTGTGCTCAGGTCCTCTTGCCAGCCCTTCCTTGATCGTCTATTGAATAAAATGTAACATCTAGAAGTACTTGTGGATCATAAGTCTCATACCTTTTTAAAAATCCCAATATTGATTTATTGTTGTTTGAAAATGTTGACTACATATAGAAAATATTTTACCTTTAGAAACATGTTGGTTCCTTAATCCCATCTTTTTATGAGAACTTCAAAGCATTGTCATCAGAAGCTATTTGTGAAAAATGTCTTCCAGGTCTGTGCCATGCGTGAAGAAAAGAAACTGCTAAGTAACAAAGTTAACGAATATGAAAAATTAAAGAATCAGATGTCTTCTGAATTGGAGATGAAGCAGCGTACTATTCAGCAGCTTAAAAAGGTTACTACTATATCTAACATAATTTTGGCAGTTTTTATGCTCTCAAATTTGCAATTGCAAAGTATTATTCAGGCAGTTTTTTCCCAAATATATGTGCCTAAATACTAAAACCTATAAAGAGGTCCAATGAAACCCCCCAGTCTTTGTGAACAACAAAACCTCTCTCCTTCCACCTACCCAAAAAGTATATTTTAAAATAGGATTCATAAGAATGTTTGTTTATTTTTCTTCAAATAATACATCCGTCAAATCACTTTATATGTAAAGAAGTGCACATTTACAGTTTCAGGGGAGTCTCCGTTACATTGTGAAAAACCTTGTTTATGCATTAAACCAATTACTGTGGACAGCTGCATATAGCTTTTTTTTTTTTTTTTTAATTCTTTATTTTTGTTGTGCAAGTAGGTACATTGTTAGGTTAAGCGCCACAACAGCGCACACATTGTATACATGGTAAACAGTGGCAGGAGTATATGCACAGTTTTTGTTTTTGATACTTAAACAATCCTATCTTAACCAATGAGTATGCGTAATAAAATGTAGTATACATGGTAGGTAATTGTTGAATACCAAGGAGTCATGCAAGTTAAAACTTGCTAGATTTAACAAATAATAAGTGACATATAGGGTTAACTTTGAGCCCCGGCTATGGTTGAGCATCTTAATTGCTATGCTTTGTTAGGTTTGGAAGAGGTGTGTAGGAATAAACAGTGGATGTAACTAGCTGGTATATTTTTAGCAGTTTAACTCTTGTTGGGTAGGTCGAGTGTGTAAGGTGTTGGAGGTGTCTTGAGGACGTGTCTAATTATGCATCCTATGTGAAGCGCTCTGTATCCCTGAGATCTGGGGGGGGGGGGGGGGGGGGGGGAGGAACAACAAATGTCGCCCTGTTGTCTGAGTGGTGCGGTAAGTGTCATTTCTCTCTACTATCATTCTTTCTTCTGTGGTAGAGTGACACGTGGGTCAAAGGAGTAGGGCTAGAAAGAACTCGCAAGAATGAAGAAAATAAAGAAAAAAATTAAATAGATAAAAATTGAAAACTTTGAAACTTATAGTCCGTTGACTAAAACATTTGAACTACATACAGTCTCGGACCATGGTGTGACATGGTTTCATAAGGTGAGAGTCCTGATATGTGGCCGGAGGTCTCAGTTGCGCCAGCCGTTTGCGTGATCTGTGTTGCCTGCCGAGGGACGAAGGTGGTAGCTGTCGTAGGGTTCCACCTGTGTGTGGCCAGTTTAGCCGGATGAGGTGCTTGTGGCTGCAGGGTGGTCTGTGGGACCGCATCTTGGAGAGTGTGAACATAGTGTGGTGTGTCCGCGTAGAGCAGGGGTAGGCAACCTTCGGCTCTACAGATGTTTTGGACTACATCTCCCATAATGCTTTTACAGCCATATTGCTGGCAAAGCATCAAGGGAGATGTAGTCCACAACATCTGTAGAGCCGAAGGTTGCCTACCCCTGGCGTAGAGGAACAGTAGGGTCTGCGAAGGGCGCCACCGGTACCGAATGTTATGTTCCCGTAGAAGGGTGGTAAGAGGCTGCAGGGTTCTCCGCCATTGCAGTGTAATGCCAGATATATCTACATAGGAGAGTTCCAGGTTTTCGAATTTATAAGTGGGGGTCCCTTTTATAGCGGCCTGGACCGCCATTTTGTCTTTACCAGTTTGAAATTGGACCACCAGGTCCCTGGGTGCTGCGGTCGTGCCTTCTGTGGCTTGGGTATTCGGAACATTCCTGTGAAGGCTATGGTTTTGGCCTGTCGTGGCGTGAGCAGGGACACCATCAGCCTTCGCATGAAGTGCGGGATTTCCGCCTCTGGTATGTCTTCGGGTACTCCTCTTAACTTTAGGTTTTTGCTGCATCTTTTGTCTTCAAGATCTGTGAAGCGCAGGTCCGTGGCGGCCTGTTGCTTTTTGAGGGCTTGGACCTCTTGTTCCAGGACCATGATCTTCTTGGAGTGAGTGTCAGCGGAGGCTTCCACTGCCCCCAACCTGCCCACCAAGCCAAGGTCTGCCCGGAGCGAGGTTACGTCCGTCTGGATTGTTTTTTTCAGGTCCATAAGCATCTCCTGTAGGGCCGCCTCCGTCACCGGGGTCGGGTCGGCGCTCCGAGGGACTGGCTGTGGGTTTGCCGGGGCCGGTATTGTAGTGTTGCTCAGACTGAGCGGGAAGTCGTCTGAGGAGTCTGAATAATCGGTAAAGTCGGCCGCCATTTTGGGCCCTTGCGCTCCATGCGCTTGGTGGAGCATTTCCCCGATGTTCATTCCCTGTCTGGGTTTGTCAGGTTTCTGTTTTATAAGCTTTTGCCCCATGGTGGTCAGGGCTATTTTTTGTGCTTTTTTGGAAGAAATTCCAGTGGGCAAACCGTGATATATTGCAGTTTTGACCCAAAGCATACACGTCTGTTCTCATTCAATGCTTAGCTCCGCCAGGGATGTATTTACCACAAGGCCAACAAGGCATTTGCCTAGGGCGGCCCCTCGTGTTCTGGGGGCTGTCCACCTTACTGTGAGTGAGTGAGTGAGTGTAGCTGCCAGAGTGTGTCTGTGAGTGAGAATGGGTGTGCCTGTGAGTGTGTGTATGTCATTTTATGTGTATCTGAGAGTGTGTGCCTGTCAGTGAGTGGGTGTGTCAGTGAAAGTGTGTGTTGGTTAAACAGTGTGTGCCAATAGACTGTATGTGTGTGCCAATAACTGTGTATCTGTCAGCGAGTGTACATTAGTGCATGTATCAATGAGGGCATGTGTCTGTCAGTCAAAAAAATGGCCCTGACCGAAATTAGGGGGGGGGGGGGGGGGGAGGAATTTTGATTTTGGGGGTGCCCGAATTTAGTTGTGCCTAGGGCAGCACAAATCCAAAATACACCACTGAGCTCCGCCCCCCCCCGCCTATAGCTTTTACTGAATATGCTGTGTCCTATTCAACCAGTGGGGATATATTGGAATCAACAGAGCTTTTTTTTCTGTCATAAACCAATGTGTAAGAAGTGAACTATAGATTTAAAGCTATAACTGCCATACGGTCATGGGAAACCCTAAGTACACCTTCTTTGAATTCTATGGTTTTACATAACAGGACATAACAATTTAACATGCTAACTGAGGGCTATAGAGTCTGAGAGTAACTTTTTTTGCATTTTCTCAGAGCATCACATGGTCTGACCGTGGGGTGAATTTGCTGGAACATTCACTCCTGGGAAGATTGGAAACTGTCTTGAATTGTTTCCACTTTTGAATAATCTTTCTCGCTGTAGAATGATGGACTTTAAATTGTTTGGAAATGACCGTGTAACCCTTCCTAGTTTGATGGGCTGCAACAATTGCTTGTCTAAGATCATTGCTGATGTCTTTCCTCCTTGGCATTTTGTTAACACACACCCGAATGCTCCAGACCAGCAAACTGCTAAAACTGTGGCTTTTATAGAGGTGATCACACTAGCTGATAATCAAGGGCCTTTGATTAGCAGCACATGTCTGCTATTTAGCATCTTATTTTCTGCACATATGGCTTCTCCATTTTGGCTTTATTTTGTTAAATAAATCATGACATGGAGTAATATGTCATGTGTTGATGTTCATTTGAGGTTGTAGTTACCTAATTTTAAGACTTGCTAAGGAATGGATGATTATGTTATTATGTCCTGAAATGTAAAACCATAGAATTCAACGAGAGGTATTTTCTTTTTCCCATGACTGTATATTTGTTCGTATGGATTTCCTTTATTTGATACATTTATCAACCTTTCTGAAAAAAATGCTTATGATCATGTGTGAGCTGTTTTTATATCTAACTTTTGTTTGTTTTTTGTTAGGAACACCTTAATAAAGATACCAAGGAGGAAGCAATGAAGGCATGCCAAGGTAATTGATTTGCCATTTCATCTAAAGTTGTTATTATGTATATTTCTTTAAACTGCAGAACATTATAACCAGTCACATTCACTGCAGTGAGTAAATGCATTAATTTTGTAGCTCATGACTATCTCTTGCAATTAGGAAGGTTGCATTATCGGAGTGTCTTTTCTTTTTGTCATCCGTTCGTTCCGTGAATATGTAAACACTGCAATGCTATAAAAGTTGCATACATTTAGAATTTTCATACATTTGTCAGTCCTATGACTTTTGCAGGTAGTTTAATAATAATAATAATCATCAATTTACCTATACTGTGCCAAACACATTGTCTGTCAACTCAAGAGACTAGTTCACTTTGGGCATGCTACTGTTGTTCTCCTTAGAAATGGAGACCTGTAGCTTTATGGAACTGGCAGGCATAGCATGTGACCAAGTTTGCGAAATCTGTTTACATCCCACTTGTGTGGTGGAACATTTCTCATGCACCAGAGGGGGAAAAACTTGGTCAGGATCTGTGTTCCATTGGTCTTCCAGGAAGTGTATGGACAAGCTCGAAGAGCCTATTAGAAAGGTGAAACCTAAATTTTTTTGGTTCCCCTTTCAATCCTGATATTCTTCCAGGCTCAGTTTAACACTGTATCTGTCCATAGAAACATATAAGGTATTGCACCCTTACAGGCCTCATTTATAAGTAGGGTTATTAAAATAATTAATGTGTTTTATATGTCCATGAATTATGGTAAGTATGGTGCGTACATATGTTCTTTAATAAACAATAAATATGGGAAAGGCAATTAATTTTCTGACCTTATTCTTTATTTAACCCACTCCAGTTATCGACTATGTACTCCATTCTACAAATTTGAACTAAATACTCATTGAGATCCTGTCATATTATGCCTTTCCGTAGTCTAATTTTGTTTTAAGGTTATGCAATTTTCTCTTACTGTATCAAAATAGCTGTATTAGGATGGTGGAAAAAAAATCCCATGGCATTTTGTCACATTGCTTTCACTCCTGTTATTTTATCGACTAGGTTTCTACTTCCATTACATCTTCATATATGGTAAATGCAATCCTTAAATGTCAAGATCCACTTATACATGTTCCTATGAACTTCGGGAAATCAAGCACACTCATAACACAGTTATTCAGCACTTCTCTGGCGAGTTAAAATAGTGGCTTTATTTTTTTAACCGCTTCAGGACAACAGGCTAGGTAAATCCCTGTGTAGCACGACAGTCCTTGTAAGTCATCTGTCGTAAATGGGTTAAACTCTAAGTGCACACACAACAGACAAGATTACTGAAGTACTGTAACCATAACTTGCTTTGTGTATAAAGTCTGATGATGGCATTTTGTAAGATTAAAGGAACAAAGATTAATTTACATTACATTGCGTTTCCATCTGTATAGAGAGTCCATTTACATAATGGATATGCCATAAAACACATTAATATGTTACTCTCAGTTCCATCAGTCTAAATGGATTTATGCCATTGTACCTTTTTAAGTGTTCAGTGTTTGTGTACATACAAATACATACTGTAGATTTTAAACCTCAATTAGCCATAATGTCCTGTTGTTTTTATAAAAGAACTGTCACTACAGAGAAATTATATGAAATATGCATTGCAGCAGGCCCCATTGTGTTTTTTTTTTCAGTCATACAAAACACCGGGGTATTCTATTTTTAGTGACCCCCATTAATGTATTTTCCATATAGTCAACTATTTGTGACTTTGTTTGCCTCATATACACACAGCTGATATATACATTTCTCATCACCTGCTTAAAGCTATATTTTTCTTTACTTTTCTTACCTCTCACTCTTGCAACATGAACCAAAAATGTAAGGTAACAAATAAAAATGATATAATTGTTACCATCCATAAAATCTCTGATTCAGTCTCTTAAAAAGTAACAAACAAGGGGTTTAAATGCTAGTGTTCAGGAATGTTTCTTGCACAGATTATAGCTAGCTTGCAAACACTTATATCTATTGAAGACAAACAATAGATATAAGTGCTTGCAATCTATCATACCGTACCTGAAGCTTTTTGTGTCTTCATGCTGTCAGATGGTCAGGCTAAAGAGAAAATAATTGAAGATATGAAGCTGACTCTACTTGAGCAAGAACAGACTCAGTTGGAACAAGAACAAGCACTAGAGGCCAAAACAGGAGAAGTTGAAAAATTATCTGAAGGTAAGAGCACTGTAGGGTAAAAAAGCCATTTTATGCTTGAAAGTGGCTATTTATATTGACTTTTATACATCACAACCTCCTTTATCTATTTGGCCTTTATTAATTCCCATTGCTATCCCACAAAACCACACAAAATAGGTTTATTGCCTGATAATTATGTGTATTGTTTGACTGATTTTGTTTGCTCACCAGAACTAGACGTATGGAGGCTCAGGTGCTTAGAGCTGGAGAAGAACAGCCAGAGGGGACATTTAATTCAACTCGGCTCTGAGAAAACAGATAAAGAGTTGATTGATTCACAAGTATCTAAGTTACAAAATCAATTAAAGGTAAGTTCATAAATTGTTGCATATCCAAATAGTGTCCGCTTAAGGTTGGTATAACTTTTAGACTATAAAAAAAAAAAAATTATTTTGCGCATATTTTTGCAGAGTCAATAGCAATTTCTTGAATTATGATCATATAGACACATCAGTGCCTAAAGAGAATTTGTCCGTAGTTTTAGAATTATTGGAAACAATCTCTCTCTCTCTCTCTCTCTCTCTCTCTCTCTATATATATATATATATATATATATATATATATATATATATATATATATATATATATATATATGAAATGTTGTCTAGATGGAGAGTTATGGTAGAAAAAAATAAATTTAATATTTCTGAAAAAATTCCTACTTTAGCAACCTGATGCTTCTGTTTAATTTATAATCTTTACCCATTCCTAGAAAGAGAGGATACTGTTACGGTAATGCAAAGTTTGTTGCATTTACCCCTGATTTAGACTTAAAAGGTGTTTTTTTTTTTTTTTTTTAAAGAAAATAAAGGCTATTGTTAATTTTTATCCCAGGAATTTGAAGAAAAGTATAACAGTGATAGAAAGAAATGGCTGGAAGAGAAAATGAATCTACTTGCTCAAGCTAAAGAATCTGAGTCGCATCGAAACAAGGAGATGAGAAAGTTTGCAGACGACCGAGAACGCTATTCAAAACAACAAGGAGAGGTGGTAAGGGAAATTTAATCATGTTTGTGCCCCGTACCAGTGCTGGTTATGTGTGTCACTCCAGCTGCAAAATACTCCTATGTATAATGGCCATTATAGTCCAAAGCAATTGCCCAGCTGTAGTGTAAATTCTACTAAGCTATAACATTTGACCTAGAAAATACATCTTTTATATATAATGAATATTAATATTTAAATACATGCATATCAAGTGTTGCCGAGTTTGTTGGAACTATATAAGTACATTATATTTTCTGATTTCATATTTGCAATGTTTCTATTCATAGTAAACAAATCTGTTTTGCAGTGTATTGCACGTACATATAGACATTAAATGATTACAATCTTTCATTTATGACATAAATCATAACAGCTATAAAAGTGTAATCTTGAGAGACATGTATGTATAATAAAATGGCAAAATCTTGAATATAAATGTAAATGCATTGAATTCATATGACAGCCTAAAGCATATGGTTCTAAAATGTGTGTGTATGTATATATATCTTCTTATGAGGAAATTTTACGTAGTGATTAACTCTACAAGTGCTTTTGTCAATTTTTCATGTGTAGTCAGGTTACTTGAAAATGGTTTGACTGAAACTATAGGGACTGCATCGCTAGACTACTAGTCCCATAGAAACTACAATAAGCTTTTAGTGGTTATGGTGCCAGGAGTGTCCCTTTAATCCCCCAAATAATGCATCATTGGTGGTCTTTGAAGGCTGCTGTGAAAATCATTGCACTAGTTGGAAGACTGCATTTTAATCATTTAACAGATATCTATGTCAGTGGGGTATTTTTGTTAATAGTATGCTTGTTCAACATTGAATCCGCACTTCTCATTTATTTTCTTTGATTTTGATCTAGGAACAACTTTCTGCTCAGCTTGCTGAGAAAGATAATGCGCTTTTGAAGTGGCGTGAAGAGCGAGATCAACTTGTTTCAGCACTGGAAGTGCAGCTGAAAAGTCTCTTTTCCAGCAACTTGGAAAAGGAAAAAGAGATTGAACAGCTTAAAAAAAGCAGTGGCTCAAAAACCGAAGGGGTAAGCTGTCCTATTAGCATTTACATTGCAAGCACTAATTTAAAATATTACTGAAACCTTGCTTCTTGGCAACTTTATGTACTGCATACATAATGATTTAAAAGTATTGCCAAAAAATTAAAGTTAGTACAAGCTAGCAATTACATTTTAAACTGTCCTTCGGGACACTGCCTGGTTGCAGGCAGACCCATCTCACACCAGGATGAAACTCTCCAATAAGGAGTGTCTTGATTATAATTTATCTCCAAGTTGCTGATATCAGCTAGTACATGACTTAGTTTAGTGAATAGGAGTCTGTTTAACTACTTAGGAAATTTGAAAGAACTTCTATGTTGTGCTGTTTTAAACATTTTTCACTATTCAGTTTTCAGTTCACTTTGAAGTTTAGTGAATACCCTCTACTCTATATGGTGTACCTGTAAACACCTTTGAGTGTCAATTATTTTTATTTTTAACTACATAAAGCCATGAAACTGTGCTCTCCATTACAGATAAAATAATTTCTAGCTCCAATTAGCCTGTCTGCTTTCTGGCATGATTATTCTTTGTTTGCATATTCTCATTACCATTGCTTTCAAACATGTCTGTTTTTTGGCAACTGCAGTCGCACACCAGCCAGGCATTAGCCACCAATGCAGGAGCAAGTTACCACTGCAGATAATAGCAACCAGGGACTATCCACCACTGTGGTTAATAGTTAACAACAAAGCACATGCTAGCGATTCAGCTAAAAGGCAGAAAGAATGTACATTTAATAGTGGCAGCAAATAACTTATAGTCTAAAATCATTTGCCATTCATCTGGCTACAAAAATTAGCCAGGTAGCCAGTATCTCACTGACAGACAGCTAATAGCCAACAGGCAGCCTAACATCACACACTTAATAAACCAGTAGCTAATACCCATCAGCAATGGGCATCAAATAGCTGTCAGACAACCAATAATGAGTTAGTAATATCAACAAGCCACCCTATAATTAGGCAGCTAATAACGATAAGCCAGCCACAAATACTAATTTAATAGCCACCAGGCAACAACCAAACCAAAAGTTAGGAATCACAAGTCCCTTAGCTTAGATAGTAGCAAACTGACCAGCCCAGCCATTGAGTAAAAGAAGGTACCCACACACAAAACCACAAGGCAGCCACTGGTTCCTCTCATAGATTACATGATTGAAATAGCCCTTAACATTTTACGTATTTATTATTTTATATACTGGCTAAAAATAATTTGGGGTTTCCACAAATAAAAAAATATTTACTTAACCCCTTAAGGACACATGACATGTGTGACATGTCATGATTCCCTTTTATTCCAGAGTTTGGTCCTTAAGGGGTTAAAGAGACACTACAGCTTATTGTAGTTGTTCTGATGAATATAGACAGTCCCTGCAGGCATTTTCACTTTCGAAAGAAAAACACAGTGTTTACATTAGAGCCTAGGGATACCTCCAGTAGCCACTCCTCACATGGTCACTGGAGGTGTTTTCTGGGGCAGTACTTCACAGTGTCTCCACCCTCTGCATGGACATGCAGAACTTTCCTCATAGAGATGCCAATCCAATGTTTTCCCGTAGGGAGAGCATTAGATTGGATGAGCTAATCAATTATGATATCAGCCAATGAGGTGGATTGGAAGGGGCGTCGGCGCTGGAAAATGTTAGGTTTTAACCCTTTCTAAATGGGGAGGGGGGGGGGGGGGGGTTGCAAGACCCTAAAGGGTGGTTTTCACACTACAGGGTCAGGAATGCATGTTTGTGTTCCAGACCCTATCGTGTTCCTTTAAAGCAAAATGATGCATTGTCTGCAAACGCAATTCACATCCACTACCACTGCTAATGGACTAAACACTGATCTATTTAAATATCTCTTCATAACTACAGGAAAATGTAGATGAATTGATGAGAAAACTTGCCACAAGTGAGGACACCATCAAAGACCTGCAGGAAAAACTTACTACGCTTAGACATTGCAACACATTGCCAACTGTTGGGATGGAAGAAGATCAGGTAATAACAATCTGCTGTGGAACAAGTGAGAAATGGAAATCATAGCTCTTTTACATCATGATACAATTCCTGGAGTCTTTTCCTCTACCTTGAAACTGGCAACAAAGTCTGCATGGTTGCATGCATAATATTTTCCACAAGTCATTATGGTATCCAGGATACCTTAACATAAATTTAAGCCGATAAACATCAATCAAAGCCTCCGTTTTGCAGCAAACTCTTTGATAGTGGGCAGTCGTGGTAGTGGGCTTCTTCTCCTCACATTTTCGGAAAACCAGAATTGCCTGTGATTTCTTATTAAGTCTCTGGGTTCCAATTGCTTCACATGTGAGTATGGGCTTCACGTAATCAGTTTATCATTGTAAATTAAATGTCAATAGATTAGTGAAGAATGCCTTATAGCTGAAATTACTAGCTTCATTAAATGTTCGTGTACTGTTGTGAGTAGTGCAGCGAAGGTAGGTATACAACACTCTTACCGCCGTAGCACTTTTGTTTCCAGAGCAGCATCATTGCTCGGACAACTGCTGACAAGTACATGTTGAGGCATTTGCTTTAAAGTAAGGTATGTGCACAGGTGCCATTGGGTTCTTAAGTGAACTGCACCATGGTGTTAAGTTAATGTATATAAATGTCCTATGCCAGGACATACAGGCTTTTAGGGTAAATTGTAAGGTTTCAAAAAAAATCCATAGCTATTTTTGATAAACTTTCGGGTTGTTCCAAAATCCCATATGTACCATTTTAAGCACTTAAAACAGAAATGCGTACCACATAAGTTGTTTAATCATATGCATTTGTTAAGGTTGTTGAGTGTTCTTGCTATAAAGTGATAGCAACATTTAGGCTAAAACAGTCAAGCTTTGACTATAGTTTAGCTGCAGTTTGTTTGCTTTACAAATCAGAACTTTTGCCTATATTTTCAGCTTTTTATACACTACAAAATGGCATTTATTGAATAGGCCTGTTTTTTATTTTTTTTGCTGCCCAATAATTGGAATACCCAAATATTCACTTGTTCTCTAATAAATACTCTAAACTTAGTTTATGTTCACACGTTTCACACCTGCAGTCTCCCACTTACTGCAGATGGCATTGTAACTCTTAGCTAGATTTTCAGAAGGCAAGGATAGTAAGCATAAACGCCACAAAACACAGATCTCATTTTCACAAATACAGCTCCAAGATGCAGCATAGAATGCAATCTATGAGCTGTATAGAGCAAATATGAAAACCTTAGGCTGTATTTTAAGATATGAAGGATAATAAAGCATGTTGGGTTACATTTGCTTATCAGCCTGGTTCTATTGAATCAAAGAATACTCTCAAAAACATTTTTTGTTTTGTGTTTTTCCTCGTTCATTACTCAGATCCTCTAAGCAAACTGTACTCTTGCACCCTCTATGCCTTACCTGCCCTATGCAAACAATAAGCTTTTCAGAATCTCACATCATTACAAATATCCATTTAAAAGATTTCTGCATTCTGAAGAAAACACCTAGAGGCTGCAGAGGTGGATAAATGTTCCACACCTCAGACTACAAGACCTACTTTGGAAAAAATACACTTTGACCTTTATCCCAACCCCCATCAAAGATCCAGCACTAATTACAAAAAACTAAACTTCTCAACCTCTGGACTACTGCGTTAAGGCTTTTCTCTGTAATGCAAAATCTATAAAATAAATAAATTTGCCATTATCTATGACCTTATTAAATCAGCAGATCTAGAGTGTATTACAGAAACCTGACTTGATGGAAATGTAGGCCCAATTCTAGAAGCAGCAATCCACTGCCCAAAGAAACACAGAGAAGGAGAAGGTTTATCAGTTTGTTTGTTTTTAAAACAAGCTTAAACCTGTTTTAAGGGGGGGAATCCAACAAAATTTGACTGTGTGGCTGCCAGTAATGCAACTGGCATGGGTTTTAAAATTCTGCTGATCCATCGCCCACCTGGGATTGAAAGCAATTCCTGCATGAATTCATAGAGTTGGTATCTACATTAGGTTTGGTCTTCACACTTTGGACAAGACCTTCTTTCCAAAATGCAGTCACTGGACTTCTTCCAAGCTGTTCCTTCTGCTACCCATAAGAGTGGCCACACTCTCTAGACCTTGTATTTAACGCTGTGTTCTAACCACTTACTCCATTATTGTTTCCTTAGCTAGCCACTCACATACCCTTGCTCCTGTAGACGTGACTAGTTTTTGACCACTAACTTTGACTCCCCTTCCCCCCCCCCCCAGATACTCAGCAGTCTTGATTTTAGCCATCTGTTAAACAGATGTGGTGATTTAGACTCTCTGGAACAATACTACAATATGAATGTGAAAACTGATCTAGATTCAATTTCTCCAATATGCACTCAATCCAATAACACCCCTCATAGCCATCATAGGCCTCCACGATTTAACAGTACCATTGGGTAGATAAGAAAGAAAGTATGCTCTCTTGAACACAGATGGAGGAAAGCCCAGACAGTAGAGAATAACCTTAAACTGACAGAACAAACATATTCTTACTAAAAAGCAACCACAAACTAAAAAAGCAGATTTCTTTTTTTAAGAAATCACAAAAAGCAAAATAAAAAAAAAACAGCTTTTTCGCACAGTTGAGGTCCACATAATGTGACATTAATAATTTCCTTATTTTATTTTTAATAATTTTCAGTTGCTTGTTCTATTATCTATACAAGTGTATTTCTCACACATAACATTAAAATACTTTCCAGATTTATTTTTGCAGGAGATTTTTATTAATATGTAAAATAATGTGTTTTGCCCATTTTGGCTTTTTATTTTTATTTTATTTAAATTTATAGGTTAAGGTTCCGCCTATAAAGAATGTGATTTCACCTAAACAAAATGACCAGTTGCAAAATGCCACAAGTGCAGCAAAATCCTCTGATGGCAGCAACATTTCTACAGAAGACTGCCAGGTAGGTGTTAGGAAGTAACAGTTTTGTTTAGTTTATAATTTAGATTTTCTAGCAATTGTTAATTTTTAAAGGGATGCTATAGGCACCAAAACAACTTTAGCTTAAAGAAGTAGTTATGTTGTGTATACCATGCCCCTGTAGCCCCACTACTCAAGTCTCTGACAATTACAAGTTGTAAGCCCTATGCACTCCTCTCTGAGTGTGACTTACATAGCCTTCCTAAACACTTCCTGTGAAAAACCATCTAATGTTTAAACTTCCTTTTTTGTAAAGTCTGTTTATTTCTTCTCTCCTGCTACAATAATAGTCTGCTGGGGCCTGCAGGAGCCTCTTGTGTGATTAAAGTTCAAGTAACAGAGCAGGAGATAAAAACCCATAAAGCATCTGATTGAAAATTAAACCATTTATTTCATGCAGGCTGTGTGTCACAGCCAGGGAAGGTGTGGCTCGGTCTCATTGGACAGAAACAAGTGTTTTAACTCTTTAATGACAGAAATGTGAGCATTGAAACTGCAGGAGCATGATCTATACGCAGAAACTGCTTAATTAATCTAAGGATGTCTTGATGCCTGTAGTGTCCATTTAAATATTTTACTTTGTAATCAGATTTTTGATCAGGTATGATCACCTGCTGTTTCCCAACTGGCTATTACCTTTTACCGTGACAATAGTAACAATGAGTTGCGGTAAACATGCTGGTGACTCCAAGGTAGGCCTCTGAATGGAACTACACCCATCAGAACCTTTTCAAAGCACCCACGGCAGTATTAGCTTATATACAAGATATGCAGAATTTGTTTTGTGATTAGTCAACAATATTGGCAAATATCCAACAAATAATGCATCTTTAAGATGCCTTCCCAAAACCTGCAGTGTAATTAGAAAAATGTGCGCGCTATTTTTAATTGTTTGTATATCCTGTTAAGTCGCAGGATGGCTCAGCCACTGTGTTGGATTCCTCTGAGATATCTACTGAAAATGGGAACATCAGCAGATTCCCAAAACCTCAAATGGAAATATGTTTCAGTCCAGCAAGGCCAAACAAGATGGAAGTAAAGCACTGTGGTGAGGATTCATCGAGAACTGTCAAGATATCTAGAACCACAAGAAAGAGAAAGAGCAATGAGATGGAGCAGGTACTTTTAAAATACAACCGTTCAGATGACATTACAGCCAGAATGTTGCGTATTTAGTACATTATCCAAAATAGCATGTTTTTTTTTTTGGTTTTTTTTGTCAATCTTTCTTTTATCGAGGCATAAAATTGCAGGGATACAGAATGAAGAGAGGGAGATGATACAGTACATGCATGAAGGGGTCATAACAGTTCAGTATATATCACCTCAGATAATCGTCTGCCTCTTTTTTATATATTAAGTAGAAGGATCAATGGCTGACACGTGACTGCATAACAACAAAATAGAACAACAAAAACAATATAGATTTTCGTGTAACTAGTGGATACTTAAGAAGGGTTAGTCAGGTATCAGGTAGTGAGTAGTTAAGCATTTATCCGAGTTGCTGCACGTTTGTATAATTAAGTAGAAATGTTTCGGGGTCATAAATCAGAAAAAAACCCAAAACATGTTTTAGGTTTAGAACTATAGATAAACTGCAGAATATTTAGACCACTGGGCCCAAGGACCCACCAATAGAACGAACAAGCTGGCATCGCCACCGCCGCTGGAGCAGGCAGACACACTGACAAATTTTAACAGTCGTAGAAAATCAGTGCACATGTTTAGTATTATTCAGAGTAAGCGACTGGTTGAGAGACGAGCAGGCTTATATATTTTAACTTACTGATAGCTTAGTGGTATGCTTGTTAGCTTAATGACAGGTAAGATTAGGCTATGCGAGAGTAGTCGCGTTTTAAGTAGCATATAGGTATGCAGCAAACCTTCTACAGGAGTGATATCAAATGGTGCTCAGTAGGATGTACTTTTGGAGATTGTGCAATATATGATAACATTGACATTTCTGTGTATGGTCATAACAGGCTGGACTGAGCATGCTAGGAACCTCTTCCAAGTGCATAGTAGCATAATGGTAGTCGGCTGTACTGGCATAACCCGCTAGAAGATGCAAAGCAAGCCTACCCCAACCATCACTGGCATACAATTCAACTCTGTATTAGTGCTGCAGTTAGGCTTTAATATTAAGGTATATATGTATAGGACTAGGTAAGCTAGGGTCTGTACTAGATCCTGCTCTACAGCAGTGAATACATCAAGAATCAAAAACAAAACATACTAGCTATATAAACCATTGTGTCCCTATTAACCCAATCACTACTGGAGTTGCAGTTCAGGGTAAGCCCTTCAGCGTTTAGATTTGTAACATATATAGTAATGAAAGATAAGAGCTCAAGTCCAGGTTAGTGCTGTGCTAGGATATAAATAGCACATTAGCGTAGGGTGTCTGTGCAGTCCAGCTAGGCCCAAAAAGGAATGGGGACCAGACCTGTAGCTTAAGTTCAGTTTCAGCCGACGCCAGTGCGTGGGAGCCCGCTGAGACAGGCATGTGGCGTCGTGAGACAGGTGCAGAGGTTGGCCTCCCTCCAGCCCCAGGTTCTGAGGAGAGCTTGCATCTCATTGCCACGGAGTCGGTTGCTCACGTTGGAGTCCGGATCCTTCCCATGTTGGGGATAGCTTGAGCTCCAGGTGTTTCTACGCCGCTTGCGGCGTCGGGGCTTCAGCTGCTGTGGATGATGCCGGGAGATTGCCTCCCTATGTGCTCTCTGCCCAGGTGGGCCTTTGAATGCAGGTACTCTTGGAAGCTTGATAGTTGTGCCCAGAGGGGGCCCGCTCTTTTCCTGCCTCTCTCCGCTCAGCTCACCTCTCCAGTCCCGGGCCGGTTCCGCCGCGGTGTGAGCCTCCAATTTGGCCCAGAAGCGCTCGAAGGCTGCGTCTATGCGCTGTGCTAGAGAATCTATCGTGCACCCCTGTGTCGTTGCCGACAGCGTGGACTTTTGTTGGGCCTGCGTTGCCGCCATCTTGCGTGTGGATGCTGCGGTCTGTGCTCGTGTCCCTTTGCCGGGTTACCGTTTGCTCAGGGTCTGCGTGGTGGGCCAGTGGGGACCGGGATAACCCCCGCCGGTCCAAAGGGGGGGGGGGGGACAGCTTCAAGTGGAGGCTACACCGTCAGCCCTCGAACCGGGAGAGCGGCCGTCTCCCCTCGGCCCGAGCGCGGGTAGGCCGCAAGCCTCGAGTCGGGTAATTCAGCGGGAGGGACCCTTACATCGGGTATCCCCAGGTGCAGCGTCGTCCCGTGAGCAAGAAGATTGCAGGTTGTGGGTTGCAAGAGTGAGTGGACATGAATTGGTCCCTGTAAATTGAAGCTTGGCCCGGGAGCTCTGGCCGAGCACGTCCAGGCAGCATGGCAGTCAAGCTCCGCCCCCCAAAATAGCATGTTTTTGACATTATTTTCTTTCAATAACACAGCTCAGTGAAGGAATTGTACTATATGGGTCTATTTATGACGTTTTGATTAAAACAGCAGTAAAAGTAGAAGAGTTATCACCAGAAAGGCTGTTCTATTTATCACTATGCTGCTACATCAATGTCATTTCTTCTCGAAAAACATGGCTCGTGTGCCAGCAGGTTAGAACACATGCAGGCAACTCTCTTTTATCATGCCATAGAAAAGGGCACAGCTGGAAATCATACAATGGTTTTCTCAAACACAATATCAAACCCAAGGATTTAAAATAATAAATAAGAAAATCTTAATAATCCCAAATGAATGATAACCAATCTAATATCCAAAATTCAGTACAATCCAGTTGCAGAACACATACAGGGAAATTTCATAGATCGCATTGACTTCATCATCATGTATAAAAAAAAAAAATAAATAATGCTTCACTAATTCTTTTAAAATACTTTTTTTTTTTTTTTTCTTGATATCTTTTGCTGTGTATCATGTAATATGTTATAGGCTTGGGTGCCAGTAATGGTTAAAGAGACAGAGAACTAACCTACTATATACAATTTTTACAAATATATAAAATCATAAAAATAATGAAGAATTTATCTAATTGTTTATGCCGATTAATCTTTTCCATTTTATAATTCTGTTCCGTTAAGCATTCCACTTTACAGGAAATAAATATATTGTTTTTAATCTAATTATAATTGTCCTTATTGGTTATTGTTAGTATTAAATTATTATTGCCTAATATAAAAACAAACATGCTTTTTGTGATGCCTGCACCAGCCTTTGTCACAATGATTAGGCACGTTTATTCATTAGCAAGTGGCCTGATTTCCACGCATCCTAATAAGCAAAGTGGGTCATGTATGATGCTAGCAATTTAACAACATAAAAATAAAATCTTCACTTTACTGAAATAATAATGTGCCTCTTCAATTGATTTTTTCCAAGAATAAAATGCTTTCAAGCTGCTGGAAAATTAGGTGTAAAGAGAAAGAGGGGTCTGAAGGCCTTTGTCAGGTATTGAAAATGATGGGTGTAGCTGAATCCATGACCGATAAATCATAATCTTTTCAATTCCTTCATGTAGCAATTTCATTAGATGTCCTATAGTGTTTTCTTTACTGATCTCAAAAATGTTCTTGTGGCACTGTAACCTATCCCGACTATTATGCGTATCATGATCCATAGTTTTTCAAATTGCCTATATAAATTGCAGTAATAAGCATACCATCTTACGAATTAAACCCAACAACTAATATTCCTTTTATGCTAGGCTGTAATACTTGCCCTCTGTTGTAATAGCATTTTATCTCTGTGTTGCAAATTAAATGCATGGATTTAGTTTTACTGTTGATTTTTTTTTTTAGAAAAGTTCTAATTTTATTTGAAGTATGAATGTCTCAGTGAATTGTTCGAATTTATTCTATTCATCAATGCCAAGTGTGCATTCATGAATAATA
This sequence comes from Pelobates fuscus, assembly GCF_036172605.1. Classification (NCBI taxonomy): domain Eukaryota; kingdom Metazoa; phylum Chordata; class Amphibia; order Anura; family Pelobatidae; genus Pelobates; species Pelobates fuscus. The sequence goes on from NC_086326.1 coordinate 67,494,694, forward strand.
TAGGAGTACATACATATAGTCAGTAGCTATATTTGTTGAGGTGGCAGCAAGGTCTTCACATTCTGAGTCACGCTGAACATGTTAATACTTCTTACAGAGAAGTAGTAGATTTAGTTATTTTCTATGAAAAGCATCAAATTTGTAGAACGAGGCGATTGCCAAGCATAGCCCCTATGCTCCTGATGCTTTTTTATCACATTTTGACTTGGAGAGAGATAATCATTATTATCATTATCATTTCTGACAATCTCAGAGAAGGCAGAGCAGCTGCTGCAAAGTGGCTCAGTTTTCTTTGTTATATTTTATTTTAAATAAAATCGGTTTCTGAATGTAAATACAGGAAGAAAGACATGAACTATTTATATACTTACAATTTAAAGCGGATATCTGTCACCTTGCATATTTTGTTAATAGCCTCAAAGGTGACGTCTCTGTTAGTGTGTGGTGCAGTGGAACGTAGGTTTACATACCTGAAGCTGACCCTCCATCTTTGTCCATGGCACCCTCTACAGCTCCTGGCGCTTGATCTGCCAGGTAGTATTTCAGTACTGTAATCTCACGCATGCACGAGAGTACACCACTGAGGTCTTCGGAGGATCATGCAGGAGCCTCCATCGATCACAACGCAATGAGCGAGATGATGCCTGACTCCCTTAGCTATCTCTGGGCTACTTGAACCGGGCAAAAGCTGGAGGTGCAGCTCTGCTGCCAACTTTTGTCAGCCTCAGACTTGTCCAGCCTCAGTAGTCCCTATGTTGTCTTATGGTATCTTTAGATTGCACTGGAATTTTAATGATATTCTAACACGGTTAACCTCATTATTTCATAAACATAGCTTTTTGAAATACTGATAACCCATATTTTGAAGGAGTTTGACAAAAGCCAAAAGGACTGCACAGATAGCCTCATAGATCAATAAACGCTTTTGATTGCCTTTAATTAAGCAAACAATTTAAATCTTATGTCAAGCAGACAATGCAGTTTGATTTATATCATAATACTTTATCACTTGCATGTAGCATCCTAGGTGCTTTGAGTGTTTATTTACCCCTGGCAGAGTTATACATTCACTGTGAATTTACTAGGGCAAACAAATTCCAGCTTGGTTATTCTGGCAAACAATTTGGCATTCACTGGTCCGTTCCTGGTTTGGTATGTAACCCTTAGGGTGAAAGTGTTCTTAAAGCGACACTCCACTATCCAAAAAGAAAACACTATTTAGTAGAGATATTCACACTTAAAACATGCATGCATTTAAGAATGCTTGTTTTCATTGGAGGAGTATGTAAAACAGCTTGCAAATGCTGCATATCTCTTGTTTAAACCCCTTGGAATTTCACCCCTTTAAATCCCTTCCCTTCTTCCCCAGCCAGACTTTCTGTGTCTGTCCAATCACAGACTTCTCAATAGTGAGAATTATTTGCAAGTCAGGTGCTCTTAGCAATTCCCTGCCTCTTCACTGAGCAAAACAACCAGAACCAAAACAACCAGGCCACCTCATTTCATTGAAGTGGTCTGGGTGCAGTGTCCTAGTCCCACTTAGAACTGCAATGTAAATCATTGCCATTTTAGGGAAACTGCAATGATAACCGTGCAATACTAAGACTGCCTCTAGTGGCTGTCAAAGAGCCACTATAGGCACTTCCTTGCTCCTAATGGACATTTGGTCACCTAACTGATGCGAGGGACATTGGCACTGGAATCTGGTAAGCTGCCGGGGAGGGGGAGGGGAGGACCAGAGAGCACTTTGTATTCCTTACACTAGAGAATTCCTTTTAATTTATAAAGGTGCCAATCTAACTGAAATCTGCATTTTTTTTGTAAAATGAAAAAAGTAGGGACACATTTCACACACATAGCACTTCAGCTTGCTAAAGTGCTTTAAGTGTTTGAAAAGTTCCTTTAAATGTTTGTAAGCTTCCCTTACTGCTTCTCTCAACAGTATTCTAGTAACCTGTATGCATGTTTTACATCTAATGAATAGAACAGAAGGCTATATTAATACCTGTACTGAATAAAATACAAATTAATTGTATACCATAGTTTTATTTATATAAGGATGTCACTTATTTATCTTTTTTTTATATGGGCAATTATAACTACTTACATACTTCCTCGTGGATATGATATAATTGTTAGCCTGACATTTTAAACAATATTTTAGGAAATTAGCTTGATATTTTTAGTCCATATTTGGCATCTCGTTTTCCTAATGCATTATATATCTTTTTCCTCCTTTTTCTTGTAAAGAGAACACTACATGACAAGTTTATACTAGTACTAAACAAAACCATCTTCTAACTGAAATTAGTAACCTTCTTGAAATCATGTTTTACTGAATTTCTCTCACATTTCAAATTGGGCATGTTGCCTTTATAGTTATGTAGCCATATCTTATCTTATAGTTATATATCCATATGGCTATAGTTTTCCTCACATTAAATTATAACTGCCTTTCTTTACTCCTGTATAATATGATATGTCTATTCATAGTCCCTGCTTATTCTATGTAAAATAAAGCCTATTTGTTACGTTTAAAAATTTTAAGTAGTACTGGGTTAAGTTAACATTTTTTCTATTGATATGTGATTGCATCAGTATCTCAACAAAATCCTATGCTCTTATGCAAAGCACAATTTGATATCGTAGAGTTACACTTGGTCGTGTGTGTGTTTTTTTGTTTGTTTTTTGACTGAAGATATTGGCTGGGTTGTTGACCTAACTCCCAACATACCAACATACCGTATATACTCGAGTATAAGCAGAGTTTTTCAGCACATTTTTTGTGCTGAAAAACCCCAACTCTGCTTATACTCGAGTCAGTGTCTGTATTATGGCAATTTACATTGCACATTACAGTGTGTGTGTGTGTGTATTCTTTTTGACACTTTTATAAATTAACCTGGTTACACCGCTCCCAAGCAGATAACAGGTCATGTTGCTTCCTGGTTTGGTTAGCTCAGTGGAGCTAAACTCAAAAGGCAGCGATTGCTCAGCGCACCTGCCTTACATTGAGCTCTGATTGGACAGCCACAGAAAGTCTGTGCGAGATGAGAAGAATTACTACAGTTTTGCCTTTAAAATCTTTTTTTGTAAGGAAACTATAAGTTCTCTTATAGCTTCATGACTTAATGTTTTTATTATTATTATCCAGGACATTGTAAAGAGTGAAAATAAAAAAAATGCAATAACAAAATCTGGTGTAAGGACCCCATCCTCGCAATCCAGTCCTGCTGTCAACAAGAGTGAAATAAAGGTAGTGTTCATTTATATGTTACTTGAAAACTATGCATTTGGCAGTTTTGCATGTTGTAATACTGTAAACACGTCTTCTAAATGTGTTGCGTGATTCATGGTCAGTTTGTTTTTTGGTTTTGATTAAAGTGACAGTCTTATTTTAAAAGTACAAAGATCAGTTTTAAATACTTTTACAGAGAGATGTATATTGTTTTCAAATAGCACAAATATAATAAATGTATCTATAAGTACCTCTTGAAGATCCGAACATTTTCAGTGAGTTGGGGAATATCCTGTATTTGCTTCACAGTTTTTAACTCTGTCACCGCTACCTATAATTGAAGAGGGGAATAAAGCTGGTGGTCACATGGCAGCTATCAACCAGAACTTTAGGAAACGCTTGATTTTTACTTTTTTTTTTTTGTTTTGTTTTAACAGTTGAGTAGATATTTCGTAAATATACCTCCAAAGAAAATATGCATGTCATTTTTATAGGAAAAAACATCTTACAAAAGCTACAGACCTGCTGTCTGCAGCCTTTGCAAGCCCCCCTCTGTGAAGCTTACAGAAGAACAAATGCTCCTTAGCTGTCTGACAGCCAGGGAGGTGTTTCTGTCCCCAATTATAAAAGGGCCAGTTTCAATTGAATCAGCACTTTTATAAACTGTCACGAAAATGACAGGCTTCAGACACACATAGCACTTCGCCAAGCTATATTATTATTGTTATTTATAAAGCACTAGCATATTCTGAGGCTCTGTACAAAAATTGGACTATTAAACAAATAGTTGCAACACAACAAAGTTTAGTAGGGACAGGTGATGGTGATGACTCTGCTCTTACAGCTAATATTTTACAGAGAGTCGGGTATAATTAAACAAAATACATAAATTGTTTCAACAATAAAATAAGATCTGTGAACATTAAATGGCATGTTTAAAGGAAAAAAGGTGAAGCAGGATAGTGATATGTGGAAGGAGGGAGGAGGGAAGGAGGGTGTTGGCTGTTTAATGTATATCCTTTTCTTAATGTTGTAGTTTTTGTAACATTTTTTTCTTTCTTAAGGAGTAGTGATTGTGTTATAGTCTAATGGAGAGGTCTATAGAAGTTTTAATGGTGAAAGTCAGCAGTTTGTATATGAGCAGAGAATAGGCACAGCTCTTTTTAAACAGATCGGAGCAGTACTATAGAGCGCCGAATGGGAGGGTGGGTGGATAAGTTTGTAGTAGTTGAGGAAGTAGGGAATTGTGACATGGACAACCACCTTGGTTGGTGATTTACTGGATTTGAGGAGTGAAGGATATATATGAGACTTAGAAGGGATTGTCTTTTCTTAGGTAAGTTTATGCCACATCACATCCTGCAATTTCCCATTTTCCCATTAATTTTAAAGGTAATAAGTAAAATGTTCTCTATCTGATTCTGTTGATTTCTAGATGGAATTTTTTTTTTTTTTATATTTGCGAATCCGGACACAGACACAGCATAAATCTGGGTAAAAAAGTTATACAGTGGTGGATTTGTAGTAGCACGTAATAGACAGACAAAGTAAGTGTTGTCAGCTATAGCAGGTGAACAAGGCCCTACTCAAACAAGCTTTGTCCTATTTGATCACTTCTATGAGAGCACATTCGCATTATGTTTTGTTCACGAAAAAAAAAAACATTTAATGGAGAATTGAAAAAGAAATTAAACATATTGACAAATCTCCAACGTAGAATTTTTTCCAGTTCCGTTTAGAAGTTTGCTTATATTGGATGTTTTTGGAGAACATTTGTTATATTTTATTAGCCTTCACTTTGTTCACTGTTTGGTGCAGTGTGCTAACAGAGGCGTTGATTTAACATATATTTGGTTCACTTTCAGAGAAATACGTTAAAAAAACAGCCCTCAACTTCAAGTACAGTATCTAGCCGGAAAAAAGATGGAACCCTGCAAAAATTAGGGGACTTTTTACAAAGCTCTCCTTCTATCTTTCAAACCAAAGGTAGGATTAGATTAATTTCACTCTCTATATCTGGCACGCTTTTTCTGTTCATTTTCCTGCTTTTTTTTTTATCCTTTTTCAATATTTTGTAGCACAGATTTTTTTCTTTCTATCCATGTTTTTTATTCTTGATTCGTAACATGAAGACCCCATATTTCACATTTAGCCTAAATCAAATTACTCCTGTAGGTCTCTGAGCTTTCCTGATCTCTGTTCATTAAGCATTGAGACTTGTTGTTTTGTTCTTTTCATAAAACATATCCTAAAAATAAAACTTTTTAATTTGTGTGTATTTTTTCTGTTTTTATTAAAGCCAAAAAACTCCTGGAGACAATTAGTGCTCCAAAGACAACTGATCTAACTGTCAGAAAAGAAAATGAGAACAAACCTAAAAAAAGTAGAAGAAAATTGTATAATACAGATATTTCAGCTCCGCTTGACTTCCTAGCTCCTCCAGTAAGTATTTTAGCTTTAAAGTTGGAATATTGTGAAGCTTTAGATGCACATAGCATTATATTGCAATTGTATTTTTGAGAATGAAGTATGAAATACAATCCATCTCTATAATTTTTTAAATCCAAATTTAAGAGAATTAATGGATTTTTGTTACAATGTTTTCTGATAAATAGATCTGTGAAAGGCTTTTCCCCCCCTAATATTGTAATTTTGACTCAAATGATTGCAGATAAAAAATACCTAATTTATGTTCATCTACATCCTCCACGTATATATCAATACCTTATAGTTTTGATGGTGTTTTCTAAGAACTTTTAGGGTTGAATTAAAGGCCTACCCATTTGAAATTCAGACGAGCATTTATGATTGTTTTATTCAGTAAACTGTGAATTGTTGGGAATTTTTCTTCAAACTCAAAATGTTTTTCTTTGCTCCCCACAGCCCCCTTAAAACGCACCTTATTTCCAGCGCCACGCGTGTCTGCTGGCACTAGCTCCGCCCCCTTGGTGGCATCATCAGAATTGCAGCTTTTTAGCCAATCCAATGCCTTCCCATGGGGAAAGCATTGGATTGGCTAAAATCGGCAAGGGGGCAGGGCCAAACGCAGTTTTGGCCAATCAGCACGTCCTCATAGAGATGCATTGAATCATTGCATCTCTATGAGGAAAATTCAGCGTCCCCATAATGTCCCTCTAAATTTTCTGTCAGATTTGAACCAGTTTGTTCTGTTACAGTAACACCATTGTCACTTAATACTTCAATCTTGTTTGAATTGTTTCCAAACCAAACCGCATAAGTTTTAAATATTTGGCTCTACAGAATACTGATCCTTAAACTGAACACCTCTCTTTTTTTTTTCTTTTAGACCATCATGGACAAAAACAATAAGGAAAGTGATCACTTAATAATGAAGAGACGTTTAAGGACAAGAACAGCAAAATAATTGTATTATATGTATATTTTTAAGAAATCCTGTGGTATGAAAAAAAAAAACACTTGTACATATACACTGGACTGCATTTTTCCTTATGTACATTTTCCTTATTTTACTAAGCAAAATTGTAACATTTATTTCTAATTGTATAATTGGGTCTATAAAATGAATATGCACAAACACATTATTTGGCATGCGGCTTGGCATAAATATTACACTGTTCATCTTATTGTATTAAACTGAATTCCGCTTATAATTCTTAAAAACGTCTTGTGAGTTTTTTTTTTAATGTTTGACAGAGGTACCATATCTTTGTGAGTGAATTTTAAAATAATAAAAATGTAATCTAATCAGTTGGTTTATGTAACAGAGCTTGTTCATGGGTAGAACACTGGCTCAACGATAGAATGAGAAGAGTAGTTGTAAATAAGGAAAAAAATATATTGATTAAAAGTGGTAAGTGAAGTGCCTCAAGGCTCTGTCCTGAGTCTACTTATCTTTAATTTGATTATAGATGATCTTGAAGTGGGCATTGAAAATCATATGTCGGTGTTAGATAATTCAGTCTGAATATTGTATAACATCTCTATAGAGGGATTTGTATGAACTGGGCAGGCAATTGGCAAATGAGTAATACACAAAAACACACAATGGGCGGACCTGTCATTTATAAACAAATTAAAGAGTAGCAAAGTCATGCATTTTGAAATAAGGAAAACAAAAGCAATTTATACATTAAATGGGGTTGATTTAAGGATAATTGTAAATGAAAAGAAATTGGGAACAATTATAGATAAACTAGCTTACAATGTCTGTCTGCCATTGCAAAGCCTAGTAAGATGCGGTCATTTATAAAATGGGTTATTAATTCACGTGATCAAAATGTACTTTTTGCCTCTAAAAATGAATGGTAAGACCCCACCTTGAAAATGCAGTGTAATTTTGTGCACCAGTTTTAAAGAAAAACATTAAAGAACTAGAAATATGCAGAGGCGAGCTACAAAATTATTAAGGGGGGTGAAAAACTTGGTTACGATGAAAGGCTAGAAATACTGCATTTGTTTTCTTAAGAAAAAAGACGTCACAGATGGTTTATGTAAGCAATATACAAATATATACAGGGTCGTTACAATTCGCTAGATGATAATCTGTTTGTTAGCAGGAAAATACAACCGATAAGAGGTCACTCATTGAGACTGTAAAAAAATACAGTTCTTCTTACAGCTGAGGAAAAGGTCCATAACAATAAGAACCAAAAACATTTGGAATTCTCTACCCATAGAGATTTCCTATCAAATTCTGTAGATATTTTTTAAAATGCCTCGATGAATTTGGGGGGAAACAATATACTATATTCAAGGATATCATTAGCATGTTTATGAACAGTTGATCCAAGGAGAAATCTGATTGCTGTCATTGCGATTGCCTTTTGTGGCATATTTGGCCAAAACTTCAAAAAAAATGTGTTTTTGTTTTTTGCCTTCATTTGGATCAACCGCATAAATGATGTATTTAAAGGTTGAATTCAATTAACTTGATACTTTTTTTTTTTCCCAACCTTGATTACTATGTATAACATTTCAACACCGAGATGCATAGTTATACTAATAACAGGATTAAATTAAAAAAGTTTTTTAGGTAGCCATACCATCCCATACACAAAACCTGGACAACAAGGACCAATTCTGGTTTGCATTAAAACTGTTATCTATACATTGTGCTTGCACTCATATGCAACTATATAGTTTAAAAATATATTTTCTAGGGCGACCAGACATGTGTGGCATGACCTCCAGACTTTTAGGCCAAATTTAGGCCTAAAACCTCTACAACTGCTTCAGTGCACCACATAGGTTGGTGGCTCCCAGACAAACAAGTAGAGACACAACTCAAAATTCCTATCTACTGGGAAATCATGTTATGGCCTGCTGGGAAAAAGCAGCTTATCTCCTCGCTCTTCAGCTCACTGTACGGTTCCGCTGCACTCTTACCCACCTCAGGCCTGGTTGGAGTTATCCCGGTCCCCACTGACCTGTCTCAAGGTATTTCTACCGCACTCACCTCTTGTTCAGAGTTGACCTCATGATGTAATTTACGTGCTCCTACTAAACAAGATGGCAACCACCCTTACACCTGACATACAGGGCTTGGGCCTAGCTTGGCAGCCTCATTGCCTTTCTTTGCAACTACCTTGCTCAGAGTTAAGAAAATCTTCTGATGCTTCTGGGTAAAGCTCCAGGAACGTGGAAAGGCCTCCTTGTCAAAGACTAGGATCAACCGTCAGAGAAGCATGTTGCCGGAAAAGAGAGGAACCCTGTAGGTAACCTCACTCAACAAACCTACTTACTCTGTGGCCCGCCTGCAGTGGCAGAGTGCCTCATGAGGCTTCACATCCCTGCATCGGCCATGCAGGTCAGAGACCATCCGCAGACAGCGATGCTTGACATTACAATCTTCTGACCGCCCCCAGTGTGTGAAGGCCTTGGCTCACATGAGTACCCATGACTGTGGTTTAAAGATACTGGCACTCATACAGGCATGGGGCTGGAAGGGAGCCTTACTACCACGCAGATCCTCCCATGGACTCTCCTTACATAAATCCAATATTGGCGCTCATAGAAATCGGCTGATGTGGGCTCCGGTCACACATCAGAGATGTGTTTCTCTCTGTAATTGGCAGACACCGTTGTGTCTGCAAAGTTTCATGTTCCCACTTCTATTGTTTCTTTTACTTTGTTTAATTGTTTTCTATTTTCATCTTGAGTGGAATGGCAATATAGCAATGTCTTTAGCCCATATGAAGAAAAGTAATAAATTAAAAGCACACCTTGTAATGTTGCATAGAAAAGATTTATTAATTCAATAAACAAGATACAATACACCAATAAATATAAAGTGCATATATATATATATATATATATAAAACAAATTATGCACATAACCACATGTAACCAAGCACTAAAGTCTTCACTGTTAATCCACAATATGTAAATAGCTAGGGTATACTAACCCAGAGCTTGAAAACTCACAAAGTCGTCCAGCCTTCCTCAGGGGGATCTCAAAGTTAAATGCCATAAGTGCCTATTTTTATACCCTCACCAAACCGTGCTAAATACTGTGATCCTTGTTTGCAGGTAGCACGGTCCTCTAGGGTAAACAACAGGCACAGTCCTTGTAATTGCATATACTCCAGGCACTTTATTTGCTAGTTTACACATGAGGCAGCAGCAAATGAAAACATAAATATAACACAAATCCCTATAAACAAAAACCTAGCTCGTCTGAGCACTAACTAACATTAGGTTCCCTATCTCTCAGGGGTTAAACTAGAACAAAAATTATTGCTTTCACCAACCTAGAGTCTTTGTCTGCTCTCAGCACTCCAGTATTTAGTCAGCCTGCTGCTTCCAGAGAGAAACAAACATTCTCCCCTTACCTGCCCATCAGGGAGGGGTTTATTCCCACTGCTGCAGCTGATTACCTGCAGCTGAGCAGTAGGTTGGAGACAGTCCAAAAACCCTGGCCTGGATCTATGTCTTCCAAGAAAACCGCTAAACTGCGGAGTGGAGCACTGGCCCACCCTGCTCTCCAAATGCTCCACCCCTGGGGCCCATAACTAAATATTCATTCTGGTTATATACACAGAAACATACACTCCCCCTGGGGTTAAAAATTATATGCCTCTCTGAACAATTCTGTCGAAATATAGACTCCCTCACAGACCACCCCATTCAACTTATCACAATACCTTAAATAAAAACAGATGTGAAAATTCTAATCATGGGCACCTGTCATAAGATACGATCTCTATTCCGTTCTCCTATTGCCGGTATTCTAGTGGAGCATCTGATGTCATTGTGTATGACGTTACCAAGTATCGTACAAAAGCGTGTGATGTCATCATGTGCCGCGCATGCACAATTTCAGGTTGCTGCTAGTGATTACACATAATTTCACCAACCCAAACTTAAAGAGGGGTTGCCTTATTCGCAAATGTTGCGACTTAGGAGAATTATCTCAGATAATGAGATCTTGGAGAGTAGTGTGGATGATATGGGTGAATTTTGGAATAGGGGTTACGTTCAAGAAGTACTGCAACATGCCAGGGAATGCGTAATGGCCCTCGCTACACAGGAAGTTAATGTGGTTACAAATAAACAGCAACCAAAACTTATTCCTTTTGTACATATGTTTGCCACAAAATCTAAACAGATTGTCAAAAAATACTGGCACATACTGAGGGATGACACAGAGTTGAAAGAAGTATTTAGGGAAGCCCCCATGATGGCCCACAGGAAACCGAGAAGCCTGAGAAATGACTTGTTGCATGGTAAGGCTAATGTTGAGGGAGTTAGAAGTGGACAATGGCTGGCACCTCCTAATGATATGTACAAATGTGGCAGATGTGTCATCTGCAATAATGTAATTAGATTAAATTCATTTTCTCACTCTAGGTTAGGCCACAAAATGGATTTAAAATCATACATAAACTACCAATCAGGTTATGAGATTTATCTCATCAAATATCCTTGTGAAAATCATCTGACTATATGTATTGGTGAGCACAAAAGTGTCATTAGGAACAAACTTGTCACCTCCTCTGTAGCAAGACACTTGATTGACATGGGTTGTTTGTGAGTCTCCAGCTCTGGGTTAGTATACCCTAGGTCAGGCATAGGCAACCTTTGGCACTCCAGATGTTTTGAACTACATCTTGAGTGCCGTAGGTTGCCTAACCCTGCCCTAGGTATTTACATATTGTGAGCACTTTAGTGCCTGGGTACATGTGGCTATTTGCACGATTTGTTTCCTATATATATGTGCACTTTATATTTATTGGTGTATTTTATCTTGTTTATTGAATTTATAAATCTTTTCTATGCAACATTACAAGGTGTGCTTTGAGTTTATTACTTTTCTTCACATGATTTATGGTCCTGTAGGGGAAAAGGTTATTTTGTACTTATTAAGCACCCTGCACTTTAATATCTGCATGTCACACACAAATCCCCATCTGTAGAACGCTAGCTATATTCTGTATGTCTTTAGCCCGACAGGTTTGCCCAGCATGAATATTATTATATTAATTGTAAGCCTGTTTTCACTTGTTTTGTTTTGTATCATATTGTCATTGTCGATCTGTGTATGTATCACTGCGCTTCCAAAATAAAAAAATGACAAAAAAATAAATATTTTTTCCTATTTTATACGTTTGGATCTCCAGGGCATTGTGCAATTCTCACAATAACAACAAATTTCTAGATCAAGCAGTTGAAGTGGGTTAAGATCTTCTACTCAGTTGACCTGCAGATTCTTTCCTGGGAATGTGTTTAGCTCCTATTGACCAACCTAAGTTTGTGAATAAAATTCCAGGAAAAGGTACTAATTACTCAGACATACATCCCACTATACGGTAGATATATTTCCTGTCAACTGAGCCAATAAGTCAATAAGTGTTAAATTGTTTTCGAACTCTACTGTTTTTAATTTCACAAATATTTCTATTTAGTGAAGAAAAGAAGATAATTCTACTCCATCAAAATAAATCAGACTTAAAGCGGCACAGTAATGCCGAACTTACCTTTCCCCAATCAACCCCTCATCTCTCCCTCTGTCAGGACTTGTTCTCTATTTCATCCTGTCTGCTCTAGTTTTCTTTAAAATCATAAGAAAAAGTAGGGACTAATTTGTCTTATGGAGGTTTCCTACGCCTGACCAGTGCAGGAGCAAAGTATGCTTCATTTTCGGTGGTCAGAGCAATTTTCCCATAATTCTCACCTTTCCTCTGTGTTCCCGCGAAGCCTCCTTTCACATTTCCCGAATGTCCTGTCATTTTAGACAGAACGCCGGTGAAACTCCCGTATTGCGTCCTAACAGAATGAGAACAGGGTGGGGGCCATAAATAACAATAAGGGGGGGAACCTATTGTCCTCTGAGCGGCGGGTGGGGGCCCTAAATTAGAATAAGGAATATTGTCCTCCCACCTTGCCCCCACCTCTGAGCGGTGGGTGGAGGCCTTAAATGAAAATGTGGGGGACCTATTGTCCTCCCCTCATGGCCCCCACCCCTGAGCGGTGGGTGGGTGCCCTAAATTACAATAAAGGGGGATCTATTGTCCCCAGCCCCCACACCTGAGCAGCAGGTGGGGACCCTAAATAACAATAAGGGGGGAACCTATTGTCCTCCCCCTGGACCCCACCCCTGAGCGGTGGGTGGGTGCCCTAAATAACAATAAGGGGGAGAGACCTATTGTCCTCCCCCTCGGCCCCCACCCCTGAGCGGCGGGTGGGGGCCCTAAATTACAATACAGGGGGGGACCTATTGTCCTCCCCCCTTGCCCCCACCCCTGAGCGGCGGTGGGGGTCCTAAATAACAATAAGGTGGAGGGGGGGTACCTATTGTCAGATTATTTACTAATACTAAGTAATCTTTACTTATTATTAGTAAATTTGGCTGAAAAATCAATTTAGGTCTTTTGATAGATAGCTCCCTGATACCATGGGATTAGTGAGTTATCTACTAAGCGGCTGAAAGATGCAGCCGCGACACGAATAGGATCAGATTTTCATTCATTTGAATGAAGTTCCGATACAAACAAAGTCCCGAATTGCATCGTAACACGAATGGAGAAACTATTCTCATTCTGTTAGGATGCAATCCGGTAGTTCCCCCGGCGTTCTGTCTAAAATAAAAAGTGAAAGGAGGCTTCGCTGGAACACGGAGAAAAGGTGAGAATTGTGGGAAAATTGCCCTGACCATCGAAAATTAAGCACACTTTGCTCCTCCGCTGGTCATAGCTGGTCACGGCGTAGAAAACCTCCATAAGACAAATAGTCCCTTACTTTGTCTTATGATTTTAAAGAAAACTAGAGCAGACAGGAAGAAATGAATAACAGATTCTGACAGAGGGAGAGAAGGGGAATTGATTGGGGAAAGGTAAGTTCGGCATGACAGTGCCGCTTTAAATAATCAAAACTATACAAAATAAACATGATGAAGTTTTGATAGAGACTTCCTTTTTACATCTAGAAAACCAGAGCTCCAGTAACGTAAAATATTAGAAAATGACACTTTTTAGAGAAAAAAAATCAGTTCATCAGTCGCGGAGTAACATGAGGCAGTGATCGAAAACAACGTACTAATATTGCAGTGAGAGGGTTGAGAAATGTCATGAATCATTTCTTTTCATCTAAAAGAAAACCAGTTGCTTTGTATTCCTCAAAGCCTGATTGATTTTTAGTTTCATTGTAGACAAAATTCTTCCAAAACCTTGAGCAAAGTAACATAAAAACCAGAAAAATAACCATGCATTTATGTTTTTTAGCTTTGATATAACAACATTTTTTAAAAAACCCTTTAATTTTAAAAATATGTTTTGTTTTTTTACAATATCCTTGCCATGAATGATAATAATTTCTCTGTGAAATCTTGGTTTATATGACCTTAGATATTTGAAAAGTTTAAATAAATGCTTGTTGAATACGGTTTCAAAAATGTACCTATTGTTTATTAAGTCAATGGAATAGAAAATAAAAGTCTTACTGAAGAATTATTTTTATTCAGTTGGGTTTTGTGGTATTTATGTACATGAGCCGTCCTTAACCACTTTACTACCGAGTACTTTTTGATTGAAAAAATATTAACAGAGAATTTATTTGAAGAAAATGAATGCATAGCTCATATATAAACATATCATAACACAGCAATTTTGTGCATAGATTGTTTTGCAGACAAATGGAAAAAAATAAAATATTTTCACTTATTTGTTCATTCTTTATAAAAACATATTTTGGAAACGAAAAACTTTAGACAATATGCAAGGTCCTTTATCTTGCAATATTGCACACAGTGTCTGAAATGTTGTCATAAAAGCAAGAACAGTTTTTCTCACATTAGGTGTTTACTATACCCTACCTATAGGTATTTATAAAGACCCTGAATGCATTAATGGTGCCGTTTACTAAAAAGTGGCAACATAATGCAAAAACAATGCGTACACCTGAGCATAATGCCTGCGTAGAGTAAAAACAATTAAACTATATATTTCTAAAATAAGGGCATTTAAAACTACTGGAGCAATGTTTATCAATCTCTGGACTGCTAATGTAATGTTAACAGTGAAATGGCAGGGTCCGTTCACTCCTCCCCCCCTGTCTGACTGTAAGAATGCTATCACCCAGTGGAACTTGCTGTACTATTTTAAAACAGGGAGTGAGCTTAAACTTCCAGTAACTTTACATTAGTTTTATCAGTGACTAGTAGCTCCTGTCATAGAAATGTGTTCCACTACAGGCTGGTAATCATAACTAGAATATAAATGGGGGTGAGTGAGACTTTATGTACTAGATTATAAAACCGTGTATACTCTAATTTGGTATTGAAGGGGTTCAAGAAACACAATATTGTTAGAAATACAAATGTGTATTCTGAAATCTATAGTGCCCAAGTCTTCCTTGGCACCTTCTTAATTCCGTACATGCTGATTGTATGACATAGAATTCCTACAATTTACAATGTATACCCTAGTCTTGAATAATGTGTGCAGAGGTTCAACCAACAACTGTGGGATGGAATTTCCACCTCTGATACCTCCCAACAGCATCAATTCAAACTCTGTAAGTTTTGAATCAATTTAAATTGACTTTACTTCAGTCACAGCAGAATTAATGGCAATGGCAAAAGTCGATATTTAGCCCCTGCATGTTTAAAAAAAAGTCCCCCTAGGTTGAAATGTTGCTAGTTCCCTTTCTGAGACTGAAAGGTGATTTAATGCCTAGAGAGTTCAGTTTTTGGCACTGTATGTCAAGCTGCAACTTGACAGCCTGATATATAATATATAACCAAAAGGAAAACAAAAAAAAATCATAATAATAATAAAAAATAATTTATTTCATAAATATATATATATATATATATATGTGTGTGTATATATATATATATATATATATATATATATATATATATATATATATATATATATATGTCAGTTCTCTTGAAATATCATCACTGAAGAGAACATTGAAAACCACCTAAACTTTTATTTTTTTATTTTTATATAATTCTTTATTTTTCAGTGCAAGAATTAAAACAGATACTTTAAATTGCCACAACAGCCAAGATACAGTGTTCAACATTCCAACATGGTACATGCACAGGCATAGAGAAATACAGGGTTGCACCTTTTTATATATTTAGGTCGGTCTGATAGGTTTTAATGAAAAGTGGTGAATCGTCACTGAGAGTGAGGGACCCTCAGAGGTCGCCGGCAACGCTGTCGGGGTCTGGTGGTGACAAGGTTAGGTAGATAAAGGGTCTAGCGGGGTTGCCCTCATTATTTATGACTGGCTCCTACACTGTGGTATGTCAGAGGTTGGCACCCTGTGGTTTTGAGAGTGATTGACCATCTGTAACTAGGGGGTAGTCGCTGCGAATTGTGCTGCCCAGTATCTAGTACTGAGAAACCTAGGTGTGTGGGGTCTGGGTTAAGTGCTATTGTCTGTTTTATCTGTTTCATGTAAAGCATAGCTAAATTTGTTCGGTCTGGAGGTAATGGAGCTTGTGTAAGCGGGTGTGGTCTGGCTAGTCGGTCGGCAGATTTGCAGAGGTACGTATGGGCAGCCCGGTGTTTTAGTTGTGTAGGAAAGCTCTATGGAGTGCAAAGCCCCTGTCCCTTGGGGCCATAAGGGGGGGTGAAAGAAATGTTCACCGGAGCACAGAGATGTATTCCCTGGGCGTCTCACTCATATCTTAATGGCCAAGTGTTTAGGTTGTGGTAATTGGCCCACATGAGATATGCAAAACTAGAGGTATTTGAAAGCAGACTAAAATCAAACCAGTAAAATAACATAAAATGTCCTGATAGTTAAACAAAATATTGTAGCGGTGAGCTGGTAGTCAAGTTGTGGCGACTTGTTTCCCTCTGGGTGTGGAGACATCCATGCCCTCTGTGGTCAGTGGTCGAGGGCGAGTAGTGACGGCTGCGGGTTGGTCAGATAGGCCCAGTGCAGCTGACAGGGCTCGGCCCTCCTTGGTATGCGAGGCCTTGTAGTTTTGTCCCTCTTTGGAGACCCAGTGGGTCTTCGGTGTCGTCCACCGATAGGTGATCTCTGCCTCCTGCAATTATGCGGTGAGTGGCCGCATTGTTTACGCCATAGGAGTGTGTCTCTACTTAAGTCCTGGAAGAAGGATAGTTGGCATGTCTCAAAGTCGTATGTGGTCTTCCTCTGCAGTGCAACCAGGAGTCCCAGCTTGTCTGTCATTGTGCAGCAGTGTAATATGAGGTCACCTGGCGCCGAGGTGGGTGCCTGCCGCGACTTGGTGATTCTGTATACTCCGTCGAATAAGAACTGTTTGGCCTGCTGAACCCACCATGCGTCTGATGAAATGAGGCAGTTCTTCTAGGGGAAGCGTCTCAGGGACCCCTCTGATTTTTAAGTTTTTTTCTCCTGCTCCTATCATCCATTACATTGAGCTGTCTGGCCATTGTGGCCTGCACTCATTGTAGCTGTTGGACTGTTTCACTAAGAGCAAGATGGTGTTGTGTTAGGCCTGCAAGGCCTATCTCATTAGCCTGAATGCGTTCTGCCACCGCTTGTACTGTGGTGGTTAAAACATCTAGGTCTGCCTCCCACATCTGCTTCAAATTGTTTTGCAAGCCTGCAAGCATATTTTGTATGTACCTTTTAGAGGCCAGGCTGTGGTCCCCTGCCGAGTGTGTTCGTGCCGGGCGTGGGCCTGAGGGTGGTAATCATAGTTGGTCCTCGTCAACTGGGGAGGCTGACCGTGGTGGTTGGGCCTGCTGCGAGGAAGGAGCTAAAAGCATGTGGCCGATGTCACGTTGTTGTTTCGGAGTTTGTATGGGCTGTGTCTTGCGCACCATCACACCTTCCTCACGGAGATCTGGGTACTCCTGTATGTTCCAGCCTCTGGGTCCTCCGGTAGGTTCCCGTGGCAGTCTGCCCACGCGGTAGGCCTTAGAGCCTTGGGTTCAGGTTTTCGTGCCCTGGGTAGAAAAGAAGGGCATCTACTGGTGCGACAGTTAATGCTGCAGCTGACCGAGTCCTTTTCAGCCGGTGTTTGAGCACTGAGCAGGATGCTCTCAGATTTCGGCAGATTGTATATCTCGATGTCAGAGCTCAGAGCAATGGCGTCCGCTCCGGTGCGGTGACAAGCCCCGCCCCCCAATCACCTATAACCTGTGTTATCCGTTTTATGTGATGGTCTGTTTTGGTTCTTGTTTAAAAGATATATTAGCATAATCCCGTTTAGTCCAGGCACAGCCATGGCATACAATGGAAATAGGAGCATTGTTTGTCTTTCTCCTCTCCTCAGTATGCTTATTTTATGCTGACTGCCAGGTGCCTAGGACCAGGCCAGCCTTTGGGGTGTGCGAGCTGTGCCGTTGCACAGGACGCCATGGCAGCAGGGGGTGCCATGTGGTCGACACAGCTTGCACACTCCCTGCCCTCCCTATCTTCCCTATCCTCTACCCGGGCTTAGCAGAGAGAGACTGTAGGGAGCGGAGCTAAGTGGCCAGTGGGGGCAGAGTTAAGCAGCCGACAGGGGTGGGGCTAACTGAGGCCTGAATCTGCTGCCTTGTAAGTGAGTCCACGCTCCCCCATCTATGCTACCCCTATAGTTCCCCAATCTAACCCTATAGTGCCCCTGTTCCCCATCTACCCCTATAGTGCCCCTGTTCTGTGCCCCATCTACTCCTATAGTGCCACCATCTACCCATATAGTGCCCACAATCTACCTCTATAGTGCCCCTGTTCCCCATCTACCCCTATAGTGCCCCCCATTTACCCCTTTTGTCCCCATACTTCCCATCTACCCCTATAGTGCCCCCAATCTACCTCTATAGTTCACCTGCTCCCCCATCTAACGCTATAGTGCCACTGTTCCCAATCTACCCCTATAGTGCCCCTGCTCTCCCCAACTATTAACTATAGTGCCCCCATCAACTATAGTGCCCCCATCTACCAGTGGCATACCTAGAAGCTAATCTTGGGAGGGGCACTGGCAGATTATTTAAAGAAACAATCCAGGCATAATAACCACTACAGCTCTTTAGTGGTTTTGCTGCCAGGAGTGCCGTGGCACCCTCCCAGAGTAAGTAGTCAAACCATTTAAAAAACAGTTTGATAACTTACCCGGCGTCTGCCGGGATAGGGGCTGTAGTGTGTGTGTGTGTGAGGGTTGCAGTTTGTGTATGGAGGAGCAGTGTGTGTGCATGGGGGGGCAGTGCGTTTGTGAGAAGGGTGCGGTGTATGTATGGGGTAGCAATGTGAATATTGGGAGCAGTATGTTTGTGTGTAAACGGTGCAGTGTGTGTATTGGGAGCAGTGTGTTTTTGTGTGAGGGGTGCTGTGTGTGTATGGGGTCAGTGTGTGTATTGGTGGGCAGTGTGTGTAAGGGGGGCAGTGTGTGTAAGGGGAGCTGTGTGTTTGTGTATGGTGCAGTGTGTAGGGGGTTATAGTTTGTGTGAGGCGATAAGGGGGGCAGATTAAAGATACATTTTTTAAATGATTAAATAATTACTAAAATATAGTTAATGTCCCCCTTACCTTCTTACCTTTGCTGAGGGAGAGGGAGACATTGCTTTCTTTCCATCCCTGGTGGTTCTAGTGGTGAGAGTGAACTCTAGCCTGCAGCTCAGGGTAGAGTTCACTCTCACGAAGCAGAGTGTTTCCGTGATAACCGCGGCAACGCTCCCTGCTCGCGATAGGAGAACCCGGCGGAGCTGCAGGTAAGAGCTCCAACGGGCTCTCACTCCCCTGCCGGCCGTCCAGCAATGTGCCTGTGGGCCAGGGAGGGAGATGACTGTGTGTACAACTTGTCTGCCTGTGACTGTGTGCCTGCCTGTACCTGTGTGTGTATGACTGACTACCTATAACTTTGTGTGTGTCTGTGTGGCTACCTTTACCTGTGCATGTGGCTGCCTGTACATGTGTATGACTGCCTGTAACTGTGTGTGGGTATATACTTGTAACGGGGTGTGTGACTTTGTGCTTGTAAATGTTTGTGTGACTATGTGCTTGTGACTATGTGCCTGAACTGTGTGCATGTTACTCTGCAAAAATGCACATCTGCATTTAAACATGGGCCTACATACATATTTTTATCTGAATGAAATTTCCATCACACTCAGCCAATAAACCCTGCACAAAATCACACACGATCAATACACACATATATCAGACACAGTCAATACACCCATTACAAATATGACACACAGCCAACACATCACACAATCACGTCTGACACACACGATAAATGTAGCTGTCTTCCGAGTTCCAGCCAATGAGAACGTTGCCGCAGATTACCACATGGATGGGAGGAAGGCAGGGAGGGGGGTGCTGTTAAGAATTTTTGCACAGGGCGCCTGAAGGCCCTGCATATGACAGAGCTGAAAATAATGTTTGAGAGGCAGCTAAAATTAAGGTACCAAGTTGCAGGATAAAGAGGTGTGGGCTTCTGTACTTTATTTTATGTTTCACACATCACAAATACATTATTGATAAGTATAGGCTATTTGTTAACATAAAATAAATATTCTCCCAGCTTCCCCCCTTCACAGAAGCTTGGAAAACAGACCTGAACATCCACATGCACCAATATCCAAGAAAGTGGATATAAGAGAATATCCAGATGGCACTACTCTCCTGCCAAAATACACCGCATTTTCCCAACACACCAGATGTCTGCTGGAAATGCTCCCAACCGAAGGCATCCCTCGCACACATCTGGTGGCACTGCCCGCTCACGCAATGATACTGGACAAACATTGCGATAATGATTCATACTGTGACAGGTACACATCTGCCTCATACCCCTCACACACTGTTGTTCCTGATCATACCTACCTCAATTCCTAAGACACAAAAAATTATCCTGACACATCTCCTTACTACGGCCAATCTGCTCATCCCAGTAAAGTGGAAAAACACTGAGGTCCCCACGATCAGAGAATGCATAGCCAAAGTAGACTCAATTAAAACCATGGAAGAAATCCACGCATCCATCTCCCACAGATATACACTCTTCAGGGAAACATGGGAACCATGGGTGAGATTCATGGCCAAGAACTCAGCCTGACTACCCTTAGCTCAAACCCGTCCCTAGGGTGATGATCTCCCAGATGGGCCGACTGCACCAAACGTAAGCAATAAGACACATATTCCTCTCACAATGTACTACTACATAGACCACTTGGGAAGCCCAAATCCGGCCGCTCTCTACATATACACACATTGGTCCACATATATCACCATGGGGGGCCACCCCTAGCATAAGACTTAACTAAAGACATATCCACATTACATGAGGGTGGGAGAAGACATTGCAACTCTAACTACACAGCAACCAGGACACTTCTCAGGGTTACCGTACCAGAACTCAAGAATAGTTAAGGTTAAAGATATCGCCTAATCTCAGTACCGGTTTGAATCTCAGCCTTAGCTTTAGCTCTAGTAACTGATGCCGGTACTACAATACCAATTGTATAATTTTTGCAGAAATGTATTATCTATTATTATGTATTTATGTGTACTTATGGTTTTTTTTTTTGTTTTTTTTAGTGTTTCTCTCCAGAAAGGTATCTATCTACTGAAATGTCAGTTGTCTCTCTTGATGCAAATGTAAACACAAATATCCCCCTTTTCCCCTTCTTTCCTTCTGTACCCCCGTACTTTCATGATGTTCACTCTTGAAAAACCAATAAAAACCTTTAAAAAAAAAAAAAAAAAAAAAAAAAGAGAGAAATATTGGGAAGTAACGTTTTCTCTTTAAAATAAGGAAATGCCAATATAGAGTCTTCCATAAGTCAAGCGACTTATTTAGTATATAGCAGAAAGAGAAACTTCAATGGTATTAGAGTTTTTCTAAACTGGTTTCATTTATCCCATTTAAACTACAACTGCGGTGATGAATTGTATTTCAGTAACAGCTGTGTATCTTCAATTTTGGCAACCGCTAATATGAAGTAAGTTTGTTTATAAGCACTGAGCAAAAAAGTATTATAGCTTAAATCATGGAAACAAGTACATGTTGTGCAAGTAACTACTCAATGTGTGCTGTGTAGCACATTTGTACAAAATTTGTTTTGATAGCAGTAATGAAAATGTCCTCAATTTTGTGAGCTCTTGCTAGAAAAGAGCATAATAGGGTATTTTTTTTATTTATTTTTTTTGCTGTTATTATGGAATGGCTCAAGTGCAACAAGATGTTTAAGTGCCAGGCCAATAACATGCAAGTGACGAGGACATTTTAAAATAAACACTTCAAAAACAGTAGTTATTGGACTTTAAGGGGCCTCTCAAGCATAGCATATTTTTAAATGGTTACAATGACGGAAAATTGTACTTCAATTGCTTGTTGTTTTATTTCATCAGCGCTATTCGATAAAACATTGTTAAAAACGAAATACAACTATAATCAAACATAACATCAACATTTATATGTCCTACTCCAAAATCTGTATATTGTACAGAGGTAGAAAGAGACTCACATAAAATAGAAAGATGATGCTTGGACCTCAGTAGCATATATATTGGGCTGCTAAACTTTCATTATTGTGTGAAAAAAATGTTTTAAGGCACTAGTTGTTCAAGTTCCTGGAATTTGGGTATATAGACGCCACAGTAAGCACTAGTCTTCCCTCACATTACATTACGTGTAATTAGATTTAAGCCAGAGGTTTCAGGAGAAAGAAATAGGACTATAGGTCAAGAAACAGAAATGGTCCTACAATATCTGCACATCAGCAGGGTTGAACTGTGTATAACTGAATTGAATGTTTTATGTCCTGGAGTTTGCAGAACTGAACATCCTGAAGTACACACAACCAAACTGTGATCAAATAGTGATGGCATAATTAATTGGAATTGCTCCAACAATATAAAGGGCCCAAAGGTATTCACTGTAAACATTTACCTGGGACATACAGGAGGTATATAGAGGCAGACATTCAGGACAGGTTTCACAAAATGTATCTCAAGTCTTTGATTTCATCTATGCGTCAAATAATCAATGTCAGTTTTATTATTTTTTTCATAAAAGTAAAACTTTTATGAAATAAATAATGAGATGAAGTTGGGACTACCTTGTCTTATGTATGACCGGATTGTTGGCAAACAATAGAACTTCCTCCACCACATCCTGACATTTCCAATCAGCCAACCCTCAAAACAGCTAAGGAGAACAGACATCTTCTTGTATAACAGATACTATGGTTTCTCATTGTACATTGTGATAATATTAAATTTTTTGTTAAGCATGATTGATTGGTCACTAATGAGCAAATTAAACAATTATAGATAGCTAAGACAACACTTGTCTTAAACTGTGTCACACTAAGCAATTCAGCTATGACACAGCATAAAATGTTTGCATGTTTAGCTTATGTCCAAAGGAATTTACGTGCTTCAGCAATGAGTAGGGAGATAAGAGTAGAGGGACAAAGATAGAAAGAGGTACCACATGTGTTTGGCATGGGCCTTGGGTGATCTGGACTGGCCTGATCAACCATAAAGATTACTTAACGTGCGTGACAAACACATGCTGCACTGATAAGAGATCTTGGAAAAGTTGCAAACTTGGTAAAAGGTATAAAAGATGGGGAAACTCGGCACTCACTTGGAGAACTACCCACCTGTAATGCGGACGCGTGTTGCTGGTCTCTGCTGTTCCCAAGCCTGACTGCTCTAGTTCCCCCAGTCGTGTGCAGCGAAGACACCAAGCCCTCTAATGGTGATGTATACTTAAGCTGATATATCTAGATACTAAGCTGTTTTGAAGTGAATGCATGCAACTATATTAATGAGAATTAAGCTTACTTTCTATTAGGTCCCTTTGTGGACAATAAAGTGTGATGTGAATTCTTATCTTCAACTTGGTCTCTGTGTGATTTCTCTTTCCAATTGTTCAATATACTCAACCCGAACTGGGTTGTGTGCCTGCCAATATGGTTATAAACCTTATTAGGTATTGATTATTACTTTTTGGGTATTGGTGCTTCATGAATTTAATGATTAGGCACAACGTACATGTCCAAGATTTTCTATTGAAAGGTCAGTATTTTGTGAAAGAGGATTAGGTACATAACAATGCAAAATGGATTGTGGGTGTACGAACAGATAGCGTAGTTGAAGTTTTCAATATAGGATATTTGCTACCTAGTACAAATGGTTAGAATAAAACAGGGTAACTGGCAAATATACAGCGATTTTAATAGCAATGTCTCTCTGAAAAACATTTTAATTTATGTTTTAAACTCTAAAGCATTTTAAAAATTATCTTAACACAAGTGCTAACGTTGGCTTTGCATTGCTCTGTCCATCTGCAAACATCTCATAAATGGCTAGCTACATAGCACAATTCATTTTTATGAGACGAGTGGTGATAATTGACCATTTGTGTCAGTCTATGGAAAACATTCTATTCTGAGCAATATGTGATAATATGTTTCACAGCGTTCTGTTGGTATGGATACAGTTGAAGCATTTTTCCACATAACGTGTTATTTGCTGGCCTGATGGTTATTGCCTTTTTATGACACATTTTCTATAATGGGTTATTGTTCAGCGCCCTTTCTATTTTATTATTTTCGAAATAATGATTAATGTGGGAGCGAGCAGTTTAAGCCTGTATTCGAAATGTTTCTTAATTACAGGCCATACTGACAACAATAGAACTCATTTCTATTCCCATTTTAAATACTCTGAAACTCACACTTGCAAATTAAGCTTTATGTGCAATTTATCTACATTCTTTTGTAAGCTGTAATATAACCTGTGGATTTACCTTAACGGCTCCTCAAAGTCTTTGATCTCCGTAAGTTTGTTCTTGAAACTTTGCATTGGAATTGAAAAATAACAAAGCAGTCATTGCTTTAGAAGTTCAGGATTTAGACATGCAGCTTTCAATTAATGCCGTATCCTCATACATCTCTGGTCAACTTCATCCTATTATACTTGGAGACACTGCAAGAATTTTAAACAGAGCTCCAGAACATTGTATTTACTCTATTACAGACCCTACAACGAGAAATCGGAATATATCAATCCCTTTGTAAATGAGTGTCCTCTTATAGAACGACCATGTTAGTAGTTTGATGTATGAAGTAGGTCCTACACTATACCATAAATATCACATCACAATACTTGAAACCAAGGTTTGGTGCAGGATCTAAACAGGTTTCCATCCATACAGCAATTTAATATACACTACCTAGCAATGCCAATTCCAGTGTTGCTAACCCTTATGGTGTATTTTTTTGCCATTTGTTGTATTATTGGTTTTGTATGTGCACTAGCTAATGTAGATAAAGTCAACACTAATCAATTGTAATGTTCTGTCATTATTTTTGAATTCCATTTATTGTATGTTGCCACTCTTTGTATGGTGTCCTGTCTACGGGAGATGTTCTGCGGTATAAGGTTCAGAGGAATTTGCAGAAGAGTGAAAAATGACTGGTAATGTTAGGGGACTCACAAGCAACTAGGGTTAGGTTTACAGACTGACAATAAAGTGAAATGTATGAGAGTCAGGGTTGCCTACATATTAGAATAGTGTTTAGCTTTAAAGTTACTATTATGTTTGAGGTTAGGTTTGATTTGGCATGGAATGTAATGGTCCTAACAAGTGGTAAGTGGTATTGTCTTAACTAATGGTATTGTTATTATTATTATTATTTATTATTGAATTATTATTTCCCTTAGAGTAAGTAGAAAAAACATCAAAAAAGGAATGGGGTGTTGATGACGGCCAGATTAGAGGGATACACATTTTGGCAGACCTAGGTAGAGTCGTAATTTTCAAAGAACAGAAGGTGCTAAATAAGATAAGATTCAGATTTGGACAAAACAGCAGATTGGCATAGAATTCCAGGCAGTCGATATCTTGCCAATTCACCTTTGGAGTCCTGGGAAGGCAGATAGCTTCAGCGCACTCCAAGGATAGAAGCACTTCACACAATGTAACCATTACCTGGATTGCAAAGAAAAACTGCAGTTGTAGAAGAACCGAGCTGAACACTAATTTTGACTGCCACTATACAGAGCTGAATTTATTTGTGTAGATGCTTGCCATGGAGGGGTTAAATCGTTTTTTAGACTGGGGAAGCCATTATAAGTTGCATTTTCAGTTGAATTTTGGGAAACCATTTGAAACATTTATTGTGTTGACTGTTGAGCTATTTAAATTGCTTTTGTTTGATTTGTTCTTTGCAAACAGCTGAAAGTCTGTAATTTTTTTTACAATAAACCTGATTTTCAATGGGGTTGAATAATTTGGATTACAGCTGTATGTACTTGTGTAATTTTTAAATGATATGATAAATTAATTATCATCAGTGGATTTAAGCTCTTTAATACTTCTTTGCACAGTATTGCACTTTGCGTTTTTTTTTGTTTTTTTTTGTGTGTGTTTGTGCATTTGTTACTGAAGTCTATTCTGTGTCAGTAAAATGTATTCATATTATATATCAAATGAAAGAGCCTTTTCCAACCTCATTCTTTATATTTATAATAGAGGATAATTTTTTTTGTGGACATTGTATTTATTTTTTATGGTTTGTTTTTTTACGCAACATTTGCACTTTAAAGTGTTACTACATTTGATTTATAATGATGTCATCATTATCACCTTGGGTACTGTTGCACATATTCTTTCAGCGTTTTGTGCATGTCTCTAATGACACAACACCTTAATTATTAGTACACACTCTGGTTTGTACACTATATATTCTGTTGATGCTGTGGTTTGTGTTTTCTGCTTTGCAATAAATACATTGAAACATGCCAAGCTAAGCTCAAATGTCTGCTACTCCTGGGAGGCAGCAATGACTACAGTGCACATCCGCCCCAATACATAAAATAAAAAAACAAAACATTTAAATAACTGGAGGTTCTGTAGTATCATTTCAATGGCCATTTTGTGAAAGCTCACTTGCAGTGGCGTACACACAACCCATGGGGCCCGGTGCGAAAACTGATCTGTGGGCCCCCCCCCCGCTTACTCTGCGCGGGCTGGGGCCGCAACACATGGCGGGCGGGCACCTGGTCGCAGGGCTGCGACCCGTGCGACCGCGGTATGTACGCCAGTGCATGCATAAACACATACACTTAAAGGACCACTACAGACACCCAGATCAAATCAGCTCAATGAAGTGGTCTGGGTGCCAGGTCTCTCTAGTTTTAACCCTGCAGCTGAAAACAGCAGTTTCAGAGAAACTGCTATGTTTCACTGAGAGTTAATCCATCTCTAGTGGCTGTCTCATTGACAGCCGCTAGAGGATTTTCTGCGATTCTCACTGTGAAAATCACAGTGAGAAGACGCTGAACGTCCATAGGAAAGCATTGAGTAATGCTTTCCTATATGGGCGGTTTGAATGCGCGCGTGGCTCTTGCCACGCATGTGCATTCGGAGCTGAGAGGCGGATCGGGACGGAGAGATCCCCAGCGCCAAGGGAGCCCGGCGCTGGAGAAAGGTAAGTGCTTTAGACACACACACACACACACACACACTCTCATGAACAGACGCACACATTTACTGACAGACACATACTCAGTAACAGACACACACACTAACACTAACACACTCTAAAACTAACACACACTCTAAAACTAACACACACACTAACACTAACACACTCTAAAACTAACACACACACTAACACACACTCACTAACACACACTCACTAACACACACTCACTAACACACACTCACTAACACACACTCACTCACACACACTCACTAACACACACAAACTAACACACACTCACACAAACTAACACAAACTAACACACACTCACACAAACTAACACAAACTAACACACACTCACACAAACTAACACAAACTAACACACTCACACAAACTAACACAAACTAACACACTCACACAAACTAACACAAACTAACACACTCACTAACACAAACTAACACACTCACTAACACTCACACACACTCACTCACACACTCACTCACACACTCACTCACTCACTCACTCACTCACTCACTCACTCACTCACTCACTCACTCACACACTCACTCACACACTCACTCACTCACTCACTCACACACTCACTCACACACTCACTCACACACTCACTCACACACTCACTCACACACACACACACTCACTAACACTAACACACTCACTAACACACACTCACTAAACACACACACACGTTTTTTCTGTTGTTTTTTTTAATTTAATCCCCCCAGCCTCCTTACCTGTGTGAGAGCTGGGGGGATTCCCTGGGGTCCAGTGGTGTTGCTGGTCACCCGGCTGGCGGGCGCGCGAGGGAGCACTGTCCCCTGGGTGCTCCCTCTTCAGCTCCCTCGCGCACCGCACTGAAACCGGAGCCGGAAGATGACGTCATCTTCCGGCTCCGGTTTCAGTGCGGTGCGCGAGGGAGCTGAAGAGGGAGCACCCAGGGGACAGTGCTCCCTCGCGCGCCCGCCAGCCGGGTGACAGCAGGGCCAGCCTCGGGGGGCCCGGAGGTGGCCGGCTCCTGGGCCCCCCAGCAGAAGAGGCTGGCCCTGTGGGTACATACCGGGTCGCAGGGGCGGCCGGGCCCCCTGGTGGGCCGGGCCCGGTCGCAGCCGCGACCCCTGCGACCCTGGTATGTACGCCACTGCTCACTTGCCACATCAAGGCAAAACCTTTATTTTTTAATTTTTTTTCAATTCTTTATTTTTGTGTGCATAGGAGTGACAAAGATTATTGCAATGCCCCAACAGCGGTGGCAAGATATTTAACTGTACATTGCTTAACAGGTACAAGGCATTTGAACGTTCTGCACTTTAAAAAAATAATAATAAACGATACAAGATTCGTCTGACATGTCTAGTGGTCATTATGAAAGTCAGTTCCTGTGTTATTAAGCTAGGTCATAGACATGTAGCTCTAAACGATATAGTAAGTGATAAAACACGCTTTTGGCAATAGTAACATCGTATATTTAGATGTAATGAACTATGTTTAACTACGATTAATTCTCCTCTGTAATGATCTCAGGTCGCTTAAGTTTGCAGTAGATAGCATAGGGGCTATGGGCTGAACGCATTCCCCTCCAATGAGTGGTGGGCTATCTGTATGGGAAAGCCTAGTCTCCATGGGTTAACAGGTAGGGGAGTGAAGGAACTGAGTTCAGGTAAGGGAAAACCGCGCTTTGGGTTTGCAATTGACCTAGGAAGCTTAACCTAGTTTGCTGACTAGCAAGGGCCCTTCCATGTTAGGGATTGGCATGAGCCGGTAATGGGCAAAGAGTAGCCTGTCGTTCCAGCCTGACTAACATGTAAACACATTGATAATTAGATGTATAACCAAATAATAATATAAAACAGAAACAGTAATGTCATTTAAAATTAAAAGCATATTGTCCACTATAACTAGATGCAGTGTCATATATTAACCTTAGAGAGATACTGCTAGGTTCCCTAGTGAGGAGAGTGCTGCTTCTTCCAGGTACTGCTTACCCTATGCCTAACAATGGCATCCGGTCTGCCCCAGGTAACAGGGTTGTAACTTCGAGCCCCCCACCCTGAGTCCCATGGCAGTCCGTAGTGCCTACATCCCATGTCACGGCTCTATGTGCATGCTTGACTCGTTGTCGGGGATGAGTGTGGAGCTTCACACGTGCCCGAGTATGTGCCTTCCGAGGTGCTCGTGGAGGTAAGTCCTTTCGTGGGTGTGAGTCGTGGGTATGTGGGTGACCCCTCCTGAGCTGTAGTGATAATAGCTCCCGGACTCCTGCCGGGTCCGGTCCTCGAGAGTGGTGTTGCTGCTGAGGTTCCTGCTTTTGGCTCTCTCCCTGCTGTGTTGCGCCTGGGTCTCGACTGTGTGATCGTGGCATGGCTGTATCTCGCTGTGGGTCTGGGTTAGGCTTTGTCACTTGGAGAGGTGCCCTCGAGTGTCGTCGGGATCGGGCCACAGTAAGCCATCAGTAAACAGTAAACATCAGGCTGGCTTCAGCGTTGAGCAGGCCTTGCGCCTGGATGGAGGTACCTTAGCCTCCGTTGTCGTTAGGCTTTCGCGTTTTGCATGAGAGGTTAGTCGGTGTGCCTGGAGTTTCATGCGGAGCCAGAATGCCTGCAAGAACTTTTCAAAGGCAGTCTCCAAGGGCTCATTTTCTTGATTACCCCTTAGACCATCCGCCATCTTTGGTGACCATGCGGTTCCAGGGTCTTTACTCCGTCTTGTCGACCCTGCTGAGGTGAGGTGGCACTCAGAGGGGACCCGGATATCCCCCGCCGGTCCAAGGGGGGGGGGAACAGGGCTGTGCAGACTCTTTTGGCCGCCTGTAGTCCAGGGTCGGGAGATTGGCCGTCTCCCCCAGCACCCTGACCGTCGACCGTAGTAGGCCGCAAGCTGAGGCTCTATGTGCTTCCATCGTGTCACCCAAGTTCAAGCTTAGGGAGTAGTTGAGTGTAGTGGGGGTGCTCCCCTGGTTGCCTAGGGCCGAGTTTCTCAGGTTTTGCCGCAGTTTTTAGCTGTTTTAGTGTAGTTTAGCAGGAGCTAGTAGCAAACACGTCTGGCCATCTTGGCTGTCAGGCCCCGCCCCCCAAGGCAAAACCTTTTAGGTGAGTCCTACACTGTTAGAATTTATCATTCGGTTACTCTTGATATTTCCTACAATCTTCTTGAAGTTTTGGCAAAACTTATAGCAATGACCTGATTTGAAAAAAAAATGAAGAAAGCTTTTTATACAAGATAATAGAACAGTGCAAATTGGGGTTAAGGAACAAAAAAGTGAGCAGGAGTCTAGATATGTTAAATTTTTTTATTTTTTTTTAAATGGATGTAATAATGGGAATTGCACAGGATTACTGTCATAAAAAGCACCCATCAGCCTTAACAAATATGGGTGCCTAGAGTGTACCCGTAATATTGTTTAAAGCTAATTTAAAAAGTTACTATTTATGGATTCTGTAAATTCACTTCATACATCCTCTTTGAGAGCTGGTCTGATAAAAAAAAAAATCTTACATATCTTCAAATGTTTTTAATGCGGTGGATAGTGTGGGAGGGTGACAGTGTGTGTGTAGTAGAGTGACACCCCATCTCCCTTCCATGTCTCCCTCCCCCTTCCATCTATGTCCTTTTCCTATCATGTCCCCCTATGGCTTCCATTATGTTTATTCCCTCTTCATGTCCCCCTGCACCTTCCATTCATGTCTCTCCACCCTTCCATCCATGTCCCCCTCACCTCTTCTATCCATGTCTCTCCCCCTCCATGTCCCCCTACCACTTCCATCCATGTGTCTATACCTCCCTCCTACCGCAAGTAGTAGGCAGATGCTTCCCTTACATAGCTGGCGCCCTAGGTGAATGTAGCGCCGACTCTGCTACAGATAGGTGGCCTCTCAGCTATTTTAACTGTTATGACTTGTCATTATGACAACTGATTTTTGCACCCCCTGTGGTGGACTTTATTTCCAACCCTTACGTACGCTCCTGTGACTGGTTTGGCAAACTTGTAAAATCTTAGAAACAGGTTCGTGTGAACTGGTGCGAGCTGACTGAATTCCACCACTGACTTAAGGGGCTTTAAATAGAAGATAAAACATGCTTTTTTTCAGATTGCAATAAATACATTTGACGTTTCAGTTTTGCAACAAAACTTTCATCAGGACAGCATATCATAACAAAAAACTGTGTGTAAATACCCCTTAACAAAAAATCGAACCACCAGCCACTCACCTATTTCATGATTAACATGTAAAACCTGAATTGGCGTGGGATGGGTTGGCTCCCCAAAACGAGGCAGGCTACACAGCCAGCTTCGTTTATCTATTTCCTTGCAGACCAGCACCGGGCACTACATACCTTTATCCTAGAAAGGAGGTTTTTGGCATTTGTATACGTATTAAGGCCGTTTGGCCTGTAATTGTGGGAGGGTCTTAAATGAATTCACTCCCCTATATAAGGGACACCCCCTACCTGACTCCATATCGCTTGAGGTCAGCATCAGAATGATTTCCACTTCTAGGTCATCCAGACGCCATTTTACCTGGTTACTCCATGAGGTTTTCTAAGCTGAGCTGTGTCAGGAATCCAGCCAGAGAATTTTCCGTCTGACCAGCTTCTTTTTTCAATCCATTACCACGGATAGCGTCCAAGTGACTCACAAAACGTAAATCGACATACCCATTATGCCAGGCATCAGTCCCACGGCATCATGCACAGGTCAGGTCCTCACTTTACGGCTGCATTCGTCTAAGTCTGTTCTAAAACCATTGCATGTTCGTGCATATGATTCGTTTAAACTCACTTGTTTATATCTGTAACGGCACCCCCAGGCATAAAAGGGGTTAACAGCCGTTTAGGAGATATTCCCTTCCAGATATACAGGCAGCTACTTTAGACACCAATCCACCCAACTGGAGAAGCATATGAATGCCATAAACAGCTGAACCGGAACCATACGAATGCTGTAAACAGCCGAATAGGAAAAACCATATGAATAGGTTTACACTCCTAGCAGTCAAACTGGAACAGCATACAGTAAATCCCCCCAAAGACGAGACAAAGCTCTGTGTTGTGGGTTAAGCAGTGGTCTGTACATTGGCACCAAAAGAACCTTCATTTATGACGGTTTCCCTTAGATAGGACCACCCACAGGGTGTAACAAAACAACCAATCATACATGTACATTACAGAAGACACTCCCAGCAATTACACACAAAATCCTCCCCCCTGCCTGTGATATAATTATGTTACACAATGGTTTAACATAATTTTCACAGACAGTAAAAATAGTTTCTACACATACCCTGTAACTTTAAAACCATACATCCAATCTCTATACATTACATATTTTAACTCAGCATACTTTAAACATAAACACTCTCAAAAATCATACCAACCCCTCCAGTGGATAAAAAGATAGATGGAAGTCCTTTATGACCGACCGCAAGCACCTTTTCCTGCCCAAAACAGTTCCATAGATTTGGGCTGTGCGGTCGGTCAATTTCCTGCAGAAAAACGGCTAAGTCCCCTTCGAATGCACTAACGGGTCAGTTCGTGCAAATAGCACCTTGTAACAGGGTGTTCGAATTGTCGAACGTACTTCGACTTTAACCGAAATGTCGAAGTGGAGGCGACGGTAAGGGTCAGCGGTGTTCGTGTCTTTGCGTAGCCGATTTTAGTTCCACAGATTCTTTTGCATACACCGCTGACCGCGTTCAACTAAATTAAAATGGCCACCGCCACATGTTCCTTTGTCGAATGGCGGCCACTTCGACGACTTCGGCACTTCGGCTGCATCCGAAGTGCCACATAAAAAGTGCCAAACCTTCCCCACAGTATTTAAAGGGCCAGAATGAGTGAATGAGTGGCCGAATACTGTTTTTAAAGGGCCCAATCTCCCAGGGCCATAGTCCAGAGGCAACAGGCGGGCAACCAGGCTCCTCCAATGCAATGTGGCGAGATTGGTCTCGTCACAATTTCTGTCTCTGGCTCATTTCGAGCATTAGCGTACTCCCGAACGGGAACACGTTCTGTTTCATTGCCTAACATAATAGGCGTGTTTCGTTTTGTTTCCCTGACATACCAGGCTCAAGGCTCGTGCAATTTCTACCGAACAGGAACTAGTTCATGCATTTACTATGGTACTAAACACACATTTCGTGTTTTAAAACCCACGAACAGAACACTGGTTTGTTACAATGACTGTTATTAGGCTATTTTGTTCACATGGTATATTGTCGAACAGGCACTGTTCGTTTCCCTGTCATCATACATCCATTACGCTGGGGCATAGCTCACGAACAAGTGTTCACATAACCATGATAAGGGAATCTTTTAAGCAAACAAAGAAGTTTGAATGACTATCTGTCCAAATTAGAGATGTTTAAATTGCGTATACGCAGAAGTAAATTCACACTGACACAGACAGTGGTGTATCCTGGTTTTGTGCTGCCCTAGGCAGGACAAAACTCAGGCGCCCCCCCTTCCCCCCCCGCGCCACCCCCACCCAACCTTTCCCCCGTCCCGCATTCTAAATACACACACACACATTCACTGACAGATACGCATACACTAGCTAACAGAAACACACACTCGCTAACAGAAACACACACACACTAACAGACACACTCACACTTAGTAACAGACAAACACACTCACTAACAGACACACACTAACAGACACACACTCACTCACTAGCAGACACAAACTAGCAGACACACACACTCACTAACATACACACACTCACAGGCAAACACACACACTAACAGACACACACAGTCAGACAGACAAACACACACTAAGACACACACACACACTAACAGACACACACACACTAACAGACACAAACACTAACAGACACAAACACTAACAGACACAGACACTAACACTAACAGACACTAACACTAACAGACATAAACACTAACAGACACAAACACTAACAGACACAGACACTAACAGACACAGACACACACTCACCCACCCACATTAACAAATTTTTGTAAATTTATTTTTAACACATTTTTTTTTTTTTTTTTTATTCTTTATTTAGGTTGTGCATGGGTTAACAGAACAGATTTGCACCGCCACAATAGCTGGTGCTATCAGAGCAATAAACAGTGTTAAATGACAGTGTGGCTTGTTATATTGTGCACATTTTCTTTTTTATCTGGTACAGGATTAACCAATAGGCTAGGGGTACAGGCCTATGCTGGACTTGTCATGTATTTTTCCTTAGGGTTTATCATCTAGCCTGGTATTCATTTGCAACGAGAGTAACAGTAAAATACAATAGAAATTGGAAAACATCATGCTTGAGTGCGTGTGTTACTACAGTTAGGCACAGCTATTGTTTTAACAATTGAGTTATACTGAGCATTTTTATAGGTTGACAAGATAGTGTCTAGAGTGCCTGAGGATGCTTGAGTCGTAGTGTTGGTTTCAAGGTCCTGCTAGCTAGCAGGCATGATTTGCATAGTGTAAATAACATGTGAGAAACAGTAACTGTGCTTGGACGCCATGGGTATTACTTGACATGCGCACAGTCGATTATTCGGCAGGTGCGCTGTTTACCCCAACCCCCCAATAACTTACAGACACCGTATTTCTGTTGGAATATAAAAGTCCACAGCTTTATTTATTATTATAAACAAGGTAACAAATTGGGGTCATTGCCACAAATGTAAATTTACCTCCACCCCCCACCGTACATAAATTACCCCCGGCAATGACCCCGCCCAATAACAATAAATAACATTATAAATAACAAATAACACATAACACATGGCCTACCAAAGAGGCCCCATATCCATAACTTTTTTAACTGTAGGGGTGTACCGAGACCCCCCTACACCACCTGGTTCGGAGCCACCGATGAGCTCGAACCCACAAACCATTTCACACTCCAGTCTAATGCAGCCTAACCAATTTATACTCCTCCTACCTTCCAATTACCCAAGCCCTATCCCGCCATAGCAAGAGACTTGAACCCTTAATGTCTCGAGCGACCCCCACCACACATAAATAGGGCTTTGGAAATACCATCCTGGAAACCTAAATTTAATAGGTCACACCCCACCTCAGACAGGTGCACACCATCCCGCCTAAAATAACCGGGCAACCCGCCCTCCAATTCAAAGTGCCTCACTGGGACCCCCTATCCTCCTAATAAAGACAGACATGGCCTTGTTTACTTTACCTCGGCAACGTGCCACAGCCGCCGGGTCCCTGGCATGCCTCCAGTTCAACCGCGGCACCATCTCAGACCACACTATTGTAACTCCAGGGACCAGTGCCCTCACCCTATCCAGGTCCCTCTTCATTCTCCTGACCAACACCTTCTGGGGGACCAAACCTAAGTCATTGCCCCCACCGTGAATCAAAAGTATATCTGGGGCAAACCCCCTTGACAACATCCCAAAAATCTCCCCACTTATGCTCTGCCAGCTGAAACCCCGAAAACCAAACCACCGAAGGTCCACTGTGTCCAGAAGAAAACCCAGTTGTGTGCCTTGTCTCCGAACTGCGGCCCTCTTCTCCGCCCAGTAGACAAACGAGTGACCCACCAGCCAAGCGACCAAGCCTGAAAGGAAACAAATTCAGTTAACCGGCAGAGCACCCTTTACCCACATCCACAACATTCCATTCACACCAACCTTTCCGGCCTTACATATGCCCGGAACCTGATGGATTCCCATCTCCCAATCTGCTTTATCCGCTCCTCCCCTAGCCCGAGACACGCCGCCTCAGTCGCAGCCCCGATACGGAAGGAGTGCGTACCAAATTGTCCGGGCTGCAAGCCCAATCTCGTCAACCCCATGCGGAAGACTCGCAAGAACTGAAAGCGCGACAGCGCTTTCCCATCCTCGTGAATCAGGAAGCAACCACCAACCTTCGGGCGAATCTGTAAAAACACGTCCCCACACACTACCGGGCACACCGGGGACCCTGGTAGCGAGGACAGGACAATTTTCTTACCCTTTCCGAAGATGTCCGTCTTCGAGCGCCGGAGCCAAATCACGACCTTGTCCTGTTCGATAACCACATCCTCATACCGGAGGCCCGATGCCCCCGACCTATTGGCGCTCACCAATTCGCCAATACGAAAGGCCCCAAAGAAAGCCCATATGAAAGCCACAGAGAACAAAGTTACCTCAAATGCCGAACTGCACACTTCGCTCAACAACCCCACCAACCCTTGAAGGATGGCAAAGGACACCGGCCTCCTCGTATCCACGGACCTCCTGCCCTTCTTGAAACCCTTCAAAGTTTGCTTCACCAAAAAATGTTTTGTCAAGTCTTCCCACCCGTTAAACTTGAACAGGAAAGCTAACGCAGACATGTAGCGCTCCACCCTAGAAGGGGACGACCCACCTGCCACCAACCTGCAAAGAAGCCACAACAGCGTATCCAACCTACCGGCTGCGGAATCGCCTGCTCCCGCCTGGGACATCATTTCCTCCCATTCACTCCAAACCTTTGTATAAGCGGCCCAAGTCCCAGGTGCCAGCGAGCTCCTTATGTATCGCCCAAGCACAACGTCCCGAGCCGCCACATCTCCTCCGGGCA
Organism: Pelobates fuscus; assembly: GCF_036172605.1. Classification (NCBI taxonomy): domain Eukaryota; kingdom Metazoa; phylum Chordata; class Amphibia; order Anura; family Pelobatidae; genus Pelobates; species Pelobates fuscus. The sequence goes on from NC_086326.1 coordinate 67,531,348, forward strand.
CGCCTGCCCAGTCGCTTGCGCGTCCGGTGCTGCTTCCCGGAACCGCTCCCACTGCGAACGAGACAGAGCGTCAGCGACCACATTCAGCAGACCCGGCACGTGCCGTGCCCTGAAGACAATGTTCCAAGACATACACAAGAGCACAAGCTGACGCAACAACCTAACCACTGGAAGGGACGAAGCCGATAGACTATTAATTACCTGTACCACTGCCATATTGTCAGAGTGGAAGATAACCTTCTTGTCCTTGAGCTCCTTGCCCCATAGTGACACCGCTACCACAACTGGAAAAAGCTCCAAAAAGGCGAGGTTCCGAATCAAGGGGCTCTCGGACCAAGCCGTAGGCCAAACCTCGGCACACCATTTGCCCCCAAGGTAAGCCCCAAAGCCAACGCTCCCCGAGGCGTCCGTAAACAGCCCGGCGTCGCCAGATGCCTTCATCGCATCCCTGAAAAACACCCACCCATTAAATTTAGTGAGGAAGCGGTCCCATATGTCCAAGTCCTCTCTCATGCCTACAGACACCCTGATGTAATGACTTGGCAGCCGAACACCACAGGTAGCCCTAGCCAGCAATCTACAAAAAACCCTGCCCATAGGGATCACCTTACAGGCGAAGTTAAGGCTGCCGAGCAAGGACTGCAGTCCCCGAAGCGTAACCTTCCTCGCGCCCTTTATCGCGTTCACCTGCTGGCGGAGCACCCTCAACTTTTCCTCCGGCAGCCTACATTCCCCCACGACCGAGTCGATTTCCAGCACCAGAAAACTCAGGCACTCGGTCGGGCCCACTGTCTTGTCCTCCGCCAGAGGAATCCCAAACTGTTGCGCTATCCCCTGAAAAACCCGCAGTATTTGGGCACATCTGTCGGACCCAGCCGGGCCCACACACAGAAAGTCGTCCAGGTAATGGACCACCATACCCCCGCCCGTTTCCTTACGCACTACCCACTCCAAGAACGTGCTAAACTTTTCGAAATACGCACATGAAATGGAGCAACCCATGGGTAGGCACAGGTCCACGAAAAACTTACCCTCAAAAAGGCACCCCAACAAATGGTGACAGTCTGGGTGGATAGGAAGGAGCCGGAATGCTGCCTCCACATCCACCTTCGCCATCAAGGCCCCTCGCCCTGCTCTCCGAACCAACTCGACAGCATGGTCGAATGATGCATACGATACGGAGCACAGGGCCTCGTCGATGTCATCATTTACTGACGCCCCTTTCGGGAATGATAAATGATGAATCAACCTAAACTTACCCGCCTCCTTCTTGGGGACTACCCCTAGCGGGGACACCCTCAAGTCAGGCAACGGCGGAGCCTCGAACGGCCCTGCCATCCTACCCAGTTGCACCTCCTTCAGCAACTTGTCCCGCACAACTCCCGGGTGCTCCCCCACCGACTTGAGGTTACTGCATAACCTCCCCACATCCCTACTCTGAAACGGTATTGAAAAACCCTCCGTAAAGCCTTGCCATAAGAATTCGGCGTCCTGATGGTTACCGTACTGTTTTAGCCACGGTAGCATCTCGCCTACTTTCACCGGGGTTGCCCCCCGCGGCAGCGGAGGGGGCCGACGCTCCATTGGCTCCCACTCCTGGTGCAGACTTACCTCGCTTAAAACACCGACTGGCTCCATGGGCCCCCCCACAACCGGAGCACTCGTGTTTAAACCGGCACGACGTTCCCCACTTGCATTGGCCCTCGTTAAAGAGCCAACAGAAGCCTTTCTTTTGCCCGGCCGATGCAGGTCCCCCAGGGGCCGCACCGGCCGTCCCGTGAAAGGGCGCAGCCTTCTGCGCCATCATGAGCCGCATCCAGAGGGGAAGGTCCATTTGATCCCACCGCATGCTGGGATTCGCCGCTAACCTCTGGCGAAATTGTTCGTCGTACCGCCACCAGGCGACCCCGCCATAAGTCCAGTACGCTTCCCCAATCCCGTCTAGGTAGCAAAACAGTTGGGAGCATTTATCCGGCGACTTTTCCCCTATCACGCTGGCCAGGATACAAAAAGCCCTTAGCCAGTTCCCAAATGTTTTAGGAATCTTCCGATACCTACACTTTTTCTCCTCCTCCTCCTTCTTCGCGTCCTTCTTGTCCTCCTCCTTCATGTCTAAGAACTCCTCCAGCGGGAGTAAGGAAAAAACCTCCACAAACTCACCCTTCCAAATTTTCTCCTTAATGTCCATTTTTAGATGACAACCTAATGGGCCCGAGAAAGACACGTGCACGTTTTGCCGCGCAGCGTCGGTAATTTCGCCCCCAATACCAACCTTCTCCCCCGACTCCTTAATAGTTTCGGACACAGATAACCCCACCTCGCTATCCTGTGCTGGACCCACGGCCCTACCCGGTAACTCTTGGCCCTTCGCACACGTCCACACTCTCCCAAACTGAGGTGAAGCCATTTCCCCACCCGCCCATGAATCTAAGAAAGATTTTAAACAAGTCAATAGTGTTCCTGCGTGTGGTGCAACAGTTGACTCACCGCCTGAGCCCGAAGCCGCAGAAGGCCGTGGGTTCGTTTCCCTTCCGTCCGCCATGCTTGGCTCTGGAGCGTCCGATTGGCGCCGACTCCTGTCAGCCTGGCCCTGCCTCAGGACCGCGGGTGTAGTGCTGCGAGACCTGCAAGGAGAACGACACCTGGGTAGTGTGTCCACATGATCACATACCCGCCCAACCTCCTTATGCTCCTGCCTGTAGTTCCGCACCATGTCCCGCCTCCCTGCCTGGCCCTCCCGGCCGTAAGCGCTGCGCCGCTGACCTGGCGAGCTCCTGCCTGATGACCCAGACGCACTGCGCCGCTGCCTCCACCTCCGTTCCCCTGAAACCGATCTCCTCCTGCTAAGCCTGCTTGTTGACCTGCTCCTCTCTCTACCCCTCCACCCGTCAGCCTGCCTCCTGTCATGCCTGGCACTGACGCCGCGCTGCTCCCTGCTGCGATGCGGCCTAGGGCTACGCGAGAGACCCCGCCGTCCCCGGGAGCCGCCCCTGTGGCCCTCCCGCTCTCTCCCAGCCCGTCCTGTCTCCATGCCCTGGGCTGATTCCTGGGAGCTATCCCGACCCGCTGAACCTGGCCCCTTTTGGGCCGCCTTGTGAACTGGGGATTCCACTTGTCTGTCCTGGCGCCTCCGGTCCGCCAAAGCCGCGGGCCCTGCCGGCCCCAAGGTACCTGGCTGGGCGGACCCGCCGTCTGTGTCCCTTGTGCTGCACCTGGCCCCACTAGAGGCCGCCCCCGTTATGTCCCCTTGCACAGGGGCTCCCCCTGCCATCAGGGGGACAGCCTGATCTCTAGAGGCCTCCGCTCTGCCCCCCGCCCGCTGCCCGGCCCCAGCGCCATTCCCTGACTCACCGGGCCGCATCTGCTCGCTGCTTCCTCCATCCGATCCGCTCTGTGCCCTGGCTCCAGCCGCAACCGTCCCGCCTGCCGCCTCCCGGCGGGGCGCACACCGCGTGGTAGGCCTCGGCCTAGCTGCTGCCCGCGCCCGGCCAGCACCGCGTCGAACAGACGGTGCTGGCCGCGGTATCTCCACTCCGCTGGGGCCCGCTACCTCATCCAGGGCCCTAACAGACTCCGCTGACGGGCTCCTCCGTCTGCCGACTTCGGGCTCCATGCCTGGGCTCAGCCGCTGGGGCGGTCTCGCCCTCCTCATGGAACGCCGTGCAGCCGCCGCAGGGGTTGTAGGGGGGGGACCCTGAGCCCCCAGTTGTTCATGAAGCCAGGCCAGTCCTCTATCCCGCACAGCAGCTCTCACTCCCTCCAGGATTTCCTCCATTGATGCCATGATCTGAAAGACAAAAGAAAAAACCAACACAGACCTGCCAAAAACAATTACCAGGTAAGTGTCAGTTTAGTTAAAATGTCCCTTACTCATAAAATGGCTGCTTAATATACTCCTATTATCCAACCCCCATTTACCAATAACCACGCCCCTTTAACTGGTTACTCCCCTGCCTACTCCTGGCTCTGTCAAGGCCCACTCCCCTGACTGCGCTGTTCCATGGGCTTCACTCATGGCTGCTGAGTGCAGTGGAACATAACAAAGTGAAACATTATGCTTTTTAGGTTCACTGCAGAATAAAATTAAAGAAAATACTAATAAACAATAAAATAATAAAACAGTAAGATCACTGGGTTGCCCCCCACCATTAGTCATACCAGAGGAGAAATTATGCAATTTAAGGAACAGCTTATGATGTAGCTGCAAGTCAGTTCATCTCCTGCCCCCAAAGTGGAGCATGACCCCAAGGGACCTGCATGTGGCTGTTCATCCAATTCCTATGTCTGGTAGGTTGTCAATCTTGGGGTACATAAGTCCGCTGGTTTCTTGATGGGGCTCGGTGTCGTGATGTGGCTTGGTGGGTTGGGGTAGGTTGCGGTGTACTTGCTTGTATTTTTCCAGTATCCGTGCTTCGGGCCGCGTCCTCTTTGCTTGTGTCTGGAGTTTTCGTTCTCTTTGCCCTGTGTTCCTAGCCCGAGGTATCTTCGTGTTAGGAGAGTGCTTTAGTCTGCTTGTGCGGTCGGCGGGTTTCCCCTTCTTTCGAGTACCAGGCCCCGGGTGGCATTGGCGTTCCCGAGTGGGGGCTTGAGTCCCTGGCTCTGCAGGGAGCGCGGTGTCTTGGGCTCTTTTCTGGATTCGGTCCCAGAATGCTTGGCACACCGTGTTGAATCTGTGCTCAAATTGTATTCTCCATGCTTGGGTCTCTGGGCTGTCCAGGAGGGTCGTGCGGTCCGACTCGGCGGCCATCTTGGACGCGCCATGCGGTCGCTGGTCCATGGAGAGATGCCCCTCGTGGAGGTGAGGCTTCCCCAGTGGGGACCGGGATATCCCCCGCCGGTCCATAGGGGGGGGTTGCGGGTTGGCAGGAGGTTGGCAGGAGGCCGCTTCCCCCGAGTAGCAGGTCACTGCTTCTGCCAGTCCTCGTGTCCAGACGGCTCGGTTTCATTGCCTTCTATGCCAATTTTGTGTGTTGCTCCGTTCACACTCACGGTCGGTCAGTTTACAGCGTGCAAACCACTGTGTCCAGTGTGGGCATCAGCAGTTTTAAGTAGTTTTCAGATTATTTTAGCTGGATTGTGTTGGAGCTAACGAACAACACGTCCGGCCATCTTGGCTGCCTGGCTCCGCCCCCAACACATTTTTTTTTAAATGTATTTTTAACAAATTTTTTAAAAAAAAATTTTAACACATTTTTTTTTTTATTTAACACCCAGCCTCCTTACCTTTGGGAATGCTGGAGGGGTCTCTTCCTCCCTGGTGGTCCAGTGGCTGCTGGGCTATCGGGCGGCACTGCCTGGCGGGCGGGCGGCCGGCGAGGGAGCTCTTCCCCTGAGCTGTCTGCTCAGCTCCCTCGCCGTCTGCTCAGCTCCCTCGCCAGCCTCAGAGTGAGGCTGGGAGCCGGAATATGACGTCATATTCCGGCTCCGCCTCCCAGCCTCACTCTGCGGCTGGCGAGGGAGCTGAGCAGACGGCGAGGGAGCTGAGCAGACAGCTCAGGGGAAGTGCTCCCTCGCCGGCCGCCCACCAGCGCCGCCCGACCGCCCAGGAGCCCGCCGGCATGTCTGTTAGCCGCAAGGCTAACAAGACATTTGCCTTGGGCATTTGGGGGCGGCTTTTTTTGCCGCCCCCTGGAAAATGCCGCCCAAGGCAAATGCCTTGTTTGCCTCGCGGCTAATACGCCCCTGGACACAGAGTTCAGATTAGATGAAAGAACTTCAGGAAATTTATTGGCTTCTGTTAAAAAGCGGGCTTGCAAGCCCTTTTAAAGGCAAAATTACATCATTATAAAAATCAAGATACGAGCAAGAAAACATTGTCAATTGGTTAAAGGTGTAAGTGGTCAGTCAAATGCCCTCCTTGTTGGGAGTTACGTCTTATGTCATAACTGACGTCATAAAGTTCTCCTACAGGTTTCGGCTCCATTTTGCTAAGCACGAGGGAGCTTACTCGATGGGAGGGGGGCTTGGCAGCCATCCACAATGAGTGGCTGGCACGCCAGTGGTCTCAAGGTTAGTATCCTTCAGTGTTCTCAAGGCCTTCTTAGCAATTATACATTCTAGCAAGACTATCTGCTACAGAGTTTCATTTAACCAGAAGATTCTAGCATTTTCTGCTGACATGCTGTTTCTACGAACAAAGGAACCTTGTAAAGCTTAAACTATGAGGCCTGAGAGCTGAATATGAGAATATAGTATTAAAGGGGCCCAGTAAGGATTATATAGTTTTTAAGGGGGCCTAATAATGGTTATAGGTTTATAAGGGGTTTAATAATTCTACAACAACCACACTGACTCCTACAGGTCACTCTTAAAATCTCAGGTTAACCTTGCATTTTGGATTAAGGGGAATTTCATCACACAATCAGCATTTCTGACCCCTACTGGTCAAAAGCAACAGCTGTCTTCACATGTCATACAATTTTACAGGCAAATATAAAATGACACACAAGATTGTGTGTTGCTCAACTTCATGTTAATTCACAATAATTGACAGTTCACATCAAGAACAACAGTGGTTCTACCGACACTGTCACCAACCCGTCTGTCAAATACATTGACAATTTTCATTGGGTTTTACAAACACCAAAACACTGACACCTATAGGTCAACAGACAAACAACATTATTCACATACCAATCAGTATCCAACTACACTACCACCTACAGGGCACTCGGCAGATCTCAAGTGCACTTACATTTTGCAACACCACTGACCCCTACCAGTCAATAAGACATACAGCAATTCACATAGCAAGTAGTATATCAACATCTGGTATAAATACATATATTATTACACAGTAGCAGACACATCTGCATATACGTAACTGGTAATATAGTTCACAAACACATTTTTACACAGCACGCTACTCACACAACAGACTTTCCCCTAGCAAGGGGACATACAACATACAAGGTGGGGCCAGATCACTTTATCACTTATACATACGGCACTTAATGGGTTAAGATTGATACATATTTAACCAGTATGGCTACGATGCTTAATATTTACACATCACAACACTTTACTTTTCACATATACTGCACATATTAAGATAAGCTTGGTCTATGCCACATTTCCTTATGCCATACGGTTTATCCATTTAGGTTACAGGTACTATTAAAAAACCTATACGGATTGTCAGGTTCAATGCCATACTACCAGGTACGTACACCTGCTCATGTAGTTATCCATATCTTACCTTCCCTGGAATAGTAATAGCGTACAGGCAATTAGGGTTCTAGGGTCCATAGGTATTACCCCCCCTTTATTCTCTACATTACGCTTTGGTTAGTGGTCCCGCAAGGCCAACAACCCGCCTCACACTTGGAGACATACACCCCTCGGGCCACTCGTGAGCTAGCCGCCTCGCATTGTATCATAGAGAGGGCCTCACCTGTTACTCCCCTTCCAATTTTCTGGTTACTGTCACCGAGAGGCCAACATCCTGCCACAACGTTCGGTGGCCACAAAAAATCCCCTTGTGCCAACGCATAGATAGAGCCTCTCAAGCCACTTGGCAACTACCAGTCACCAAAAAACACCAAGAAGAAATCAAATGGTAAGTTTACAGATTAGTTATTTTATTCCCCCCTCACTATTTTTAGGGTGAGGAGGATAGGTAGGGGATAACTTTTATTTGGGTGGGGGGTGGGGGGGGGTGACTAGGGGCTTGGGGAACCCTAGTTACCTTGGAAGGGGGGGGGAGGATTTTCATTTAGGTTCCTGTGTTATTTAGGACCCCCACACACCGCTCAGGGGTGGGGGCCAGGGTGGAGGACAGTAGGTTTCCCCCCCCTTATTGTTATTTAGGGCCCCCACTCTCCGGGCAGGGGTGGGGGCCGGGGGGGTAGACAGTAGGTCCCCCCCTCATTCTTATTTAGGGCCTCCACCCATGCAGGGGTGGGGGCCGGGGGGAGGACAGTAGGTCCCCCCCATCATTCTTATTTAGGGCCCCCACCCACCACGCAGGGATGGGGGCTGGGGGGGAGGACAGTAGGCCCACCCCCTCATTGTTATTTAGTGCCCCCACCCACTGCGCAGGGGGCCGGGGGGAGGACAGTAGGTCCCCCCCTCATTGTTATTTAGGGCCCCCACCCGCTGCTCAGGGGTGGGGGCTGGGGGGGAAGACAGTAGGTCCCTCCCGTTATTTTACTTTAGGGCCCCCACCCGCCATTCAGGGGTGGGGGCCAATAGGTTTTTTTTTTTTTTTTACAGTGAGCCGCCACTGTCTGCTCACTGTTTACTAGACATGCCCCTACTAGCAGTATAGCGAGTAGGGGCTGAATTTACTAATACTAAGTAATCTTGACTTCGTATTAGTAAATGTGGCTGTAAGACCAATTTAGGTCTTTCAGCCTTTTGGTAGATAGCTCCCTAATACCGTGGGAATGTGGGAGTTATCTACTAAGTGGCTGCAAGATGCAGGCGCCGCAATGAATAGGATCGAAGTTTTATTCATTCGAATGAAATTGCGATACGAACAAAGTCCCGGATTGCGTTCTAACGCGAATGGAGAAACTGTTCTCATTCTGTTAGGACGCAATTTGGCAGTTTTGCCGGCGTTCTGTCTAAGTGACAGGACGTTTGGTAATACTGACAGGAGGCATTGTGGGAACAGGGAGGAAAGCTGATTCCCGATAACAGTGTCATTGCACTTTACTGCATTGACTATCACAGGGGCGCTCACACAGTTTGTAGTTGCATTTTATTCTTTTTTTTTTTTTTAGACAATCTTTATTTTTTCAAATAGTTTTTTACACACATGGTAAGTAGCAAGGTACAGAACAGTGAAGTCAGTAAACATATGTACAGTTGTACTGTGCAACTCACAATCAGTAAACGGTTACATACTAAATGTTCGTCAGATCAGTTGGCAAAATATACATAATAATTCAAACGGTTTCAACAATTCGTATAGACTGTGAGGTGTGTAGTGCAGCGGAGGTGGCGTTCTGGGTGAATCTCTCCACCTGAGTGGTATCACCAGGTCTCATTCCGTGACTTCTACCATTTGTTTTCTACTTTAAGACGGCTCTGAGTCACATTAGTGTGGGTATATACTACTATGAGTAATCTTAGTTTGTCGTGCTTTATCTCCCCATTTACCTCTGATGCCAGCTAGTTTTTCTACATCATCAGTGTGCCCTTGGAACAGAATATTACCGGGTTCATCGCTGAGCCGCCCTATCCGGGAACACTTCTGGGGTAAGAGGTACTCATGTGTGCCCATATTTCCGCCCCATGTAAACCTCAAGGTTGAGTAGGCAAGGGCCCTGTAAGCTAACGTTTTTACGTTCAATTTTTGACATGAGTGAGGATTAGGCTGGGGGTATGTTTGCCTTTCATACCCTAGCGTCAGCATGTGACTCGAGCCGGTCTGGAGTCTGGCTTGGTAGTCAGGAGATTTGCGTTGTACAGGTGACCTCAGGTCTTACGTCCACCGTGTCCTACATGGCCCCTCAAGTCTTACGTCTCGTGTTTATTTGTCAGTGAGTCTCTCTCAAGGGTCCGTCCGAGTCAGTCGTAGGGGATATGTCTGTCGTCCAGTCCGGGAAAGGGGTGAGGGATGGGGGGGGTGGAGGGGAGGGTGTCTGTCAAGGTTAGCTTTGCGCTTGGTTGTTCCCTATGGCCCTTGGGATATTCCACGCGAATTGGTGGTTCCATTGGCCAGATACACCTCCCAGGGATACCAGGTCAATGCACACTGTTCCTGTCTGCCATAAAGGTCCGCCGTGAGGGACTCCATCGCGTGGATTTCCTCTACCTTCGTTATCCATTGCTGGAGGGTTGGCGCCCCCCTCTGCTTCCACATTGCGGGGAGAAGGGCCTTAGCCGCATTAAGCAGTGGTAGAGTTAAGGACTTCTTATAGGTCTTTATGGGAACGGGGGTATGGTGTAGCAGCATCGTTAGGGGGTCTAAGCGCATCCCTGTCCCTGTAATTTTGTTTATCTCTACCCTGATTCTCTCCCAGTAAGTGTTGATGTCGGGACATTCCCACCATATGTGGATGAATGTGCCTCTGTGTGTGCCGCATCTCCAACATGTGTCCGGTGTGTTGTTGTCCATGGAGTGTAGTATGTCTGGGGTTCTATACCAGCGGGTCAAGATTTTGTAATTTAGCTCTTGATACTTCGAGCTGATGGAGCATTTATGGGTGAGAGTGTATATCTTGTCCCAGTCCTGTGGGGTGAGTGTTTCCCCTGAATCTGTCTCCCAGTGCCTCCTGAACTTGAGTTCCACATCCCCATTGGCCTGGGCCATGAGCCAGGCATATATGGTGGAGATACCTCTGTGTACCTGTAGTCTATGTGTGCATAAGAGTTCAAAGTTGGTGAGGGGTCTGAGTAGGTGCCCTCGGCCAGGTAGAGAGTGATAGTAGGTGTGTATTTGGTGGTATCTGAACCGTTCAAGTAACGTCGGAGGTCTGTCTGGGCATATCTCCGTGAGCGGTTTAAGTCCCCTCGCGTTACACCATTGGTGCAGGTACATCCAGTCAGCCTGCTGGAGACCAGCTAAATCTCGTTGTGTCAGTGCGTCTGCCAAGTCTGGGTTATAGGTGATGGGGGTTAAAGGGCTAGGGGAGGTAGTGAGCCTAAGTCTGTAGCGTACGGCTGTCCATACCCTGATCGAGGCGTCAATTAGGGGGTTACCGGTGCGTAAGTCAGAGTGTGTGGCGGTGTGTAGCCACAGTCTGGAGGGAATTTTCCTGTCCGCTTGATCTAGCTCGAGGGTTACCCATTGCTTCGTGGGGTATTGTACGTGCCAGTCTGCCAGCCTATGTAAGTGTGTGGCGCGGTAGTAGGTCTCAATGGAGGGCAAACCTGTGCCTCCTTTCCGCTTTGGGAGTTCTAGCGTGGATTTTTTAATCCGGGTCTGGCGGGATTTCCAAACGAATTGTCGAATAGCAGTCGATAGGGAGCTAAAGAAGCTTTGGGCACGGTGATCGGTACTGTTTGGAAAAGGTATAGTATCCTGGGCAACACGTTCATCTTGATCGCATTAATGCGTCCAAACCAGGAGATATAGTATGGGGACCATTTCTTGATGTCCACCATCAGGGAGTGTAGCAATGGTTGATAATTGTGTAGGTATATTTGGGATGTGTCTTTGGGCAGCCAGATTCCCAAATATTTCAGTTTGGTGTCACACCATTTGAAGCGGTATTGGGAGTATAGGTGGGGTGGGGGGCCGCGTGGGGGGGGGAGGTAGAGGGCCTCTGACTTATCTGTATTGAGTTTTAAGTTGGAGAGTGTTCCGAACTCCTGAAATGCTGTGAGGAGGTTCGGCAGTGATATCAGTGGCTGAGTGAGGAAAAACAGCATATCGTCAGCGTATGCTGCCACTCTGTATTCGTGGCGACCATGGGAGAAGCCGGATATTCCCCCGTTCCGTCTGACCGCCCCCAGGAATGGTTCCAGGGAGAGGGCAAACAGGAGGGGGGAGAGCGGACATCCTTGCCGAGTGCCGTTCCTGATTTGAAAAGGGGCGGACAGTGCTCCATTGATTCGGATCCGTGCCGTGGGACTAGTGTACAGGGAGAGCATCCAGGACAGCATGTTGGGGCCGAAGCCCATGTGCGAAAGGGTGCTCTCCAGGTACGACCAGTCCACCCGATCGAAGGCCTTTTCAGCATCTGTCGACAATAGTAGGAGTTCCCTGCGCTGCGACCGCGCTATGTGGAGAATGTTCAGGGCCTTAATCGTATTGTCTCTCCCTTCCCTGCCCGGGATGAATCCGACCTGATCCGGGTGTATGAGGTATGGGAGGTGGCTCGCGATTCTCAGGGCTATGGCTTTCGCAAACAGCTTCAGGTCTGCATTCAGTAATGAGATAGGGCGGTAGCTCGCGCAGTTCGCCGGGTCTTTCCCTTCTTTAGGTATCACGGTAACTATGGCTGCTAAGGTGTCAGTGGGGAAACGACCCCCCTCCAGTATGGAGTTGAGGCCAAGTAAAAGGTGTGGTAGCAAAACATCTTTAAACGTGCGTAGATACAGTAAGGGAAGGCCGTCTGGGCCCGGGGCTTTGTGGGCTTTGGAAAGTTTAAGGGCCGCCGCCAGCTCTTCCGCCGACAGGGGTCGTTCCAGGTCTTCTCGCATTTCCGCGGTCAATTTTTTATCGATGTTGCGTTCTAGGAACTCAGTGATCTGTCGGGAGCGTAGTGCTCGGGCAGCGTCTGATGTGGTTTGGGGTATATTGTACAGTTCCGTGTAGTAGTCTACAAACGCTCGCTGAATCCCGGCGGGTAGACGGGTTTCCGTCCCGTCCTTGGGTCTAATTTTATGAATGTGGCTCGCCCTCCTCCGGTCTCGGAGTTGGCGGGCCAGCAATCTCCCGCTCTTATCGGAGTGTTCAAAAAAGAACCTAGCTGATTTCCTAATGGTACGCAGGAGGCCCTGGGCTAGTATGTCCCTCCTCTGTTTCCGAAGCGTCGTCAGTCGGAGGAATATATCCTCGTCCTGATTTTGCTTGTGGAAATGTTAGGCCGGGTGTCATCTTGCAAAAGTAGTTTTTTAATAAGCTGGATGTGTTTCAATAAGTGCTGATGGAAGATTTGTAAATCTTTTCCTGATGCTTATTTTGCTTGATCCCTGGCAGTCCAGTGTGAGATGCTGCCTGTGAGCAAGCCCGGCAGGTGCAGACTTATTCGGGCTGGAGACGTGGAATGTACCAGAGCGTTGCTTTGGTAACGCTCTGATACAGTAGAAATATTAGAGAACTTGGCACCTGCAGGCGGCACAGACCAAGTTCTCTGAATTGCTCCTACCCCCTCCTTCATCAAGGCAGCCTGGCCAGTGACAGAGATCTGAATTTTTTAACTATTCTCAGATAACACAAATCACAGCTTAGGGAATAAACCCCCTGGTGCCAGAAATAGAGTGAAATGCATGTGTTCTGTCAAACTCTAGGGTCGCAATTTGTGAGTTCAGTGTGTTTAGTTGACGTGCGTTGTCCTTTTTTCGCTGTGTGCAGACCTTTATATAGTGACCCCGTATGACACATTTGTGTGCCTCCCACACTGTCAGCGGCTGTACATCTGGGGTAGTGTTTGTGTCAAAATACTGTTGTAATGTTAGTCTGGCCGGGTCAGTGTCCCCCAGGTGTAGGAGCATGTTCTCATTTAGCTTCCATTGTCTTTCAGTGGGTTTGTTCAGTGGTGATTGTATCTGGACAGTGATCGGGGCGTGATCTGACCCCGCCATCAAGCCTATAGTCGCCTTACGGAGCAGTGGCAGGGCTTCTTGTGCCACAAAAATGTAATCGATCCGGCTGTAACGCCGGTGCACAGCCGAGTAATAGGAGTAGTCCCTGCAGTCAGGGTTTGCCACCCTCCAGCAATCAACTAGTCCACATCGTGTCAGAGCCCTCCCGGCAGCGCGTATGCAATGACCTGGTATCGAGCTTTCCCCTCTAGAGGTGTCTAGTCTAGCGTCCAGTGGCATGTTAAGATCTCCTGCTAGAACCAAGAGTCCTTCCCTGAATTTGTCTAGTTTCGCAAGAGTTTTGGTAAGGAAGACGTGTTGGTTGCGATTCGGGGCATATAGGCAGGCGAATGTGTAAGAGTGTTGTGCTATTGTCCCCTTGAGAAACAGGTATCTACCCCCTGGGTCTGGTCGTTGTTCAGTACATATGAACGGGATATTATGGGAGAATAGGATCGCCACACCCGCTTTCTTTTCATCTGGATGGTTCGAGTAGTATCCCGTGGGGTATCTCCCGTTCTTAATGGTGGGTGCGTCCGCTCCCCTGAAATGGGTCTCTTGCAGGAACGCGACCGAGACACGCTCCGACCATAGGGTGCGGAGTATTTGGGTTCGTTTCTCGGGCACGTTCAAGCCTCTAACGTTATTTGACCAAAGAGTGAGTGGTGCCGTTTCATCTTTAGGACCCATCCCCGTCTGCACGGGGGGTGGGGGGGACAGGGTCGTCAAAGTAGGGGGGGGGTAGGGTATGAGAGGGGGTGGGGAGTAAAGTCGGGTCGGTGTCAGTGGGGGTGTCAGTCCGTGTGGTAGGTAACAGGTACTCGCTTCGGAGTTAGTCGCCCCCCGGTGTCAAGGCCCCTCGGGGTGTGTCACCAGAGTTGCCTCCGAATATTTGTATAGCGTGAGTCAGTGCATTTTATTCTTAACCAGTCGTTGTCTTGGGGCCCCAGGCCAGCTCGGGGCCCCAAGCAATTGTTTGGTTTGCTTGCCTTGTCGCGACGGGCCTGGGTTTGAGATAGGCACCCAGCGGCTGTTGGGGCTAAGGCAGCCGTGGTAGCAATGTAGGCCTGAAAGTAGAATTAACTGAACATATATACATAAAATAAAAAGTGAAAAAACAGTGCTTCTGGAGGTCACCTGCGACTGTAAAGTTGAAGCCCTTAGTGAAAGGGGTGAAACTGTGAGCAAAAAAAAGAGCGACAGGGTGGGCCTCAGGGGGTCATATGTCTGCTCACTTCGTAATCTTGACGGCACCATTATGAGGAACAGACATGGGTTATAAAATGAAATTGGTTCGCAGAGACAAGAATGTGAGCGTTGCGTGGGTCCTGTTGGAAAGGGTGCAATGTGTATCCCATAAACTAGCGTGCTGGGCTTAATGGGGGATATAAAGTGCATGCACGTAAAACAGATAAACATGATATTTAAATATTAGGGGGGTATGAACCTTCTCCCCACTAGAGGAGATCATGGAAAACCTGATCCAGGTGCAGGAGGGGAACAGCAGCTGGAAGGTTAAGGTTCAGGCGATCGGTTGGGGCAGTCATTTGATGCAGGTGGTGGTCTTTTCCTTTAAGCTTGGTGAGGTGGAAGGGGTCCTTTCCAATTTGTGGTCCCCAAATTTTGCCGTGACTCAACAGAGGTGAGTGGAGGCAGGTGGAGTAGTGTTATGCCCAGGTAATTCGCGAAGTCCATCATATCGCTGGTTTGGTACAGTGTGTAAGTCTGGTTTTCTTTCTTCACAAAAAGCTTAAAGGGGTGACCGCACATGTATGGCCAGCCTTGTTGGGCTAATGCCATGGTAAGGGGCTTGAGATCCCTGTGTTTGCGCAGTGTGAATTGAGCCAGTACCAGGAAGAAATGTAGCGGGCGGCCTTGGAGAGAGGAAGGTTTGACCCTGGCTGCAATCATTACACGTTCTTTGGGTGGAAAAAGCTGCAGTTTAATGATAATGTTCCTGGGGGTAGCAGGGTTAGGTGTTGGAGGCGCAATGCCCGGTGAGCCCGTTCTACAGCATGCTCCTGGACGTAGGCCTCTGGCAGGAGAGACAGAAAAATTTACCATAAGCTTGGGAGAATAGCATCTTGTGTAACCGATTCTGGCAGTCCCCTGATCCTAATGTTTTGTCTGCGAGATCTATTGTTTAAATCTTCCAGGCCATCTTCCAGTTGCAGGGTCCTGTCCTGCATAGCAGCAAGGTTGCTGTAATGTGTGTCCCGTACTGGCTAGTGCAATAGGCAAGAGCCTTGATGTCACCTTTGACTCCTGAGATATGTTTCTCCAATTCGGCTGCTGTATAAGCTTTAATATCTGTGGGAGTTTCCCGGAGCAGTCTCCGCAAATCACACATAATGAGTGGGGCTGCAGGATCGCTTGGGGTGTCACTATCCTCGGTGTCCGAGCTGGAGTCAGGTAGGCCTTGGGAGGAAGATGGCCGCCGTTGGTCCTTGGCGTGGTTCCCATAGCGTGGAAATGTTAGGCCGGGTGTCATCTTGCAAAAGTAGTTTTTTAATAAGCTGGATGTGTTTCAATAAGTGCTGATGGAAGATTTTTAAATCTTTTCCTGATGCTTATTTTGCTTGATCCCTGGCAGTCCAGTGTGAGATGCTGCCTGTGAGCAAGCCCGGCAGGTGCAGACTTATTCGGGCTGGAGACGTGGAATGTACCAGAGCGTTGCTTTGGTAACGCTCTGATACAGTAGAAATATTAGAGAACTTGGCACCTGCAGGCGGCACAGACCAAGTTCTCTGAATTGCTCCTACCCCCTCCTTCATCAAGGCAGCCTGGCCAGTGACAGAGATCTTTGATTTTCCCATCTGCTGTAGAACCCCCTCCCTGGGCAGACCACCTTTAATGTATAACCATTATTTTTGAGTTTGTAATTTTCTTTTACTTCTATTTATAGATGTTCTGTTACAGTTAGCTGGTGACTCTTCTCAGTAAACTCTACTAAACTGGGAGTTTATGTATTCCAAAACACAAGCCAAAATAGTACCACATTTTGGAGAAAATAATCACCAGACTATTCTTTTTAAGTTTAGTTAATTGGTCTGAATTTTTTAACTATTCTCAGATAACACAAATCACAGCTTAGGGAATAAACCCCCTGGTGCCAGAAATAGAGTGAAATGCATGTGTTCTGTCAAACTCTAACAATATAATAACATCTGTCTGTTTTTCCACTTACCTAGGTTAGGGGTACATTTAGAAGGCAGTTGAAACACTCGCCAGACCCGTGGTCACGAATCCATAGATGCTGAATAAGCCGCTGCTCTCCCTAAGCCATATTTTCCTCCTGACACGATGTTAATGTATGGTTGTTGCTTGTTACTCTTTTAGCCTGATTGTCTTATCAAGACATATGTTGTCTCATGTAATGTACTATGCACCCTACCCCTCTTTATTTTTGTACCCAACCAAACGTTGACATAACAAAAAGAAAACCTTCAATAAAAAATTGATTGACATGTTATATTTTGACAGTGTACAATGGTAAATATGTTTCATTATTTGAGGGAAAGCAATATTCTTGTAACCTTGAGCACCAGAGTTCGGTTGTTTTTCTTGCTTTCTTGTGTTTCCGCATTGAACACAAATAAAGAAAAGCTTGGATTCTAAGACCTCTGGGGAAAATGTTTTCTAAACAAGACTTTAATGGCGAGATCTAATCGTTTAACTGTTCACTAACTTTTTACAGAATTGAAATAGTGCCCTTATCTTTTCCTACCATAATTTTATGGTCTCATTATAGATTAGATTAAGTTATTGATATATTATAAATATCATCATTGATGCCCCTCCTCACCCTTTGGAGTACAGCGTAATATCTAGCTGCTTCACCCTATGCCATGTTGTAGCTTCAAGAGAGGTCCATGTGAGGTTGCACTAAGCACCCTGAAATCCTGTTGCAAATGCCTATGTGTGGTGATTATCCAATTTTCAGCAATTTACATCTGAGATAAAAATAAATCTGCTTCTACCCTATCAATGCGACCAAGACAGGTGCAAGGATTTTTGCCGCCCTAGGCAAAATAAAAATTTGCTGCCTCCCTCCCCTACATGTGACATCACAATGCCCCACCATGCCCCACCCATGATCTGCCATATGAACTAACACCAGTGCTGCACACAGTGTGTGTTTACATTAAAAAGCCTGCAGGGACAGGCTATAGACACCAGAACCACTTCATTAAGCTGCAGTGGTTCTGGGGACTATAGTGTCCCTTTAATGTGAGGTAAATTAGAGATTAGTGTCACTAATAATATACTAGATTGTCTACTTACAACCAGATGAGGATGGTGATGGGCTCTGGCTGCAGTCTGGTTCCACGGGTCTGGTGTAGAACAGGATCTCTGGAGGCTGTATGTAACTGTGGTCACAAAATTCAATGTTCTGGGAGAACAGGAAGCAGCTTCATTTTTTTGGACCCCTTACACAGCTCAAGGTCTGGGCCCCATGGCCTGATGGTGAGTATGCCCATAAGGCCCACCCATTAGTCCACCTACATGTTCCTCTCATTAGTTCACTCACAGGGAGTGGAGTGTGTAGGGGATGTGTTATGTGTTATTGTAGAAGATCTAATGTGTGTCAAAAGTAAAGACAAATAAGTCAATGGGACCTGATGGAATACACCCAAAGCTTTTAAAAGAGCTTAGAGGTGTACTAGCAAAACCATTAACAGATTTATTTAACCAATCATTGTTAACAGGAGTAGTCCCAGAAGATTGGAAGTTAGCGAATGTTGTGCCCATTCACAAGAAAGGTAATAGGGAGGAGTCGGGCAACTATAGGCCAGTAAGCCTTACTTCAGTAGTGGGGAAAGTGATGGAAACCATGTTAAAGGATAGGATTGTTGAACATCTAAAACACATGGATTTCAAGATCAGAGACAACATGGGTTTACTTCAGGGAGATCATGCCAAACTAATCTTATTGATTTTTTTGATTGGGTAACTAAAATTATAGATCAGGGTGGTGCAGTAGACATTGTTTACCTAGATTTCAGTAAGGCTTTTGACACTGTTGCACATAGAAGGCTTATCAATAAACTGCAATCTTTGAGTTTGGATTCCAATATTGTTGAATGGGTAAGGCAGTGGCTGAGTGACAGGCAACAGAGGGTTGTAGTCAATGGAGTATATTCGAAGCTTGGACTTGTCACCAGTGGGGTACCTCAGGGATCTGTACTTGGACCCATTCTCTTTAATATATATTTTTTTTAATTCTTTATTTTTAGTGTGCACAAAAAGAACAGTAAGTCCCGGTGCGCCACAACAGCGACATCGGAGTATAGCTCGAAACATTCACTTTACAGGTCATGGTTATCACTGGTCAGGCACATTTTTGGTTAAAAGAAAACATAATGAGAATACAACAGTGTAGTATTTTGGTTCGTTTAAACATTGAGTTGCGGAGCGCGAAATTAGTGAGATTTAGATGTTTGAAGCATGGTTCTTTCAGTTGACGCTGTATTTCAGGCTGGTGTAATATAGCCTGTGTATTCGTGGGGTTATATTATGTCCGCTGTGGGTGGGATATGTCGGGCTTAAGTTTGGCCAATATATATAGCTTTAGGTTGCTTACACTTGTGTTTGAGTTGAATTCCCTTCAGCATTGGCCTTATACAGTCTGCAGGTGAGCTTGTTCCCCTCGGTGGTCACCTGTGTAAGTCAACGTGGGAGCCTCATTAACAGAGAGAGTGTCGAAAGTCCACAGCCTGTGTAGTACAAGGGGGTTAGAACAGGGGTGAGTAGTTAGCAGTCACATCTTCGCTATGAACTGTGGGTGCTAGTCAGCTGTGTGTGGAGCTAGTCAGTGTAGATATTTTAAGGGTCAGCGACCACTAGGTCATCATGTGAAGTAATCTCGCTCAATTAGTGGAGTTTACGCTGTCCCCTATGGCAGGAAGACTTTCAGTCGTAATCTATGTGAGTTCAAACGCTCATAGTAAAGTACATGACAGTATTTGATGCGTTACAGGGGAGTGAGCTGTGTCAGAGGGTAACTTGTGCTGTGAACTTGTGGGGCAGGACCGTGATAGAAGACGGGTCTCTTTCTCAGAACTAGCATAGGTAACAGGCTGCTCGCGGTACCTAGGGTCTTGCGCATTAAGTACTACATGAGTGTGCCCCGTGGTCCCCTACGGGCACATTAACATCTGTCTCGTGGGAAATAACTGGTATGGTTTGTCCTGGTTACGCTAACTGTCAGTATTGTCACTATGAGGCAGCTGTTTGCACGGAGCGAGGTTTAAGAAAAATCAGTAACTTAACATAACATAAACAACAAAGTTGGTAACTATACTTGGGTCTCATGCTATATCCTCATCATATCTAGTTGGTCGCCAACATTTCAAGCTACGTGAGGGTTGGAGAAGGCCCTGTATTACACAGTAAATTCAACACATACGATTTGCATAGCAGTAATAAAGAAAAGATAGGATGCACCATGCTGGGTGTCCTGTACCCCGTTAAAATAAGATATAGTAAACTAGACATTGTGCCCCTGTTAAGGTAACCCGCCCCCCGCCATTGGTTGAGCAGAGTAAAACATGTCATGTCCCGACATACTAGATGCTACTGTCATGTAGCGGTTTCAGACAAGGACAGGCCGTGTTAGTCCCGGTGTCTCTATGTCGTGATTGCAGCGTACGTCTCCGGTGTGGAACTCTGGGGGATGAACGGGACGCTCCTGTTCGGGTCCCATACATGAGTGCGGTTGGGAGAGCTGCGAGTGTTCGTGGTGGCTGGTTCCGCCGAGGTCAGCAACTCTTGAGGTAAGTCCAGGAGCTGGAGGAATGCCGGGGCGTCTTGGATGTCCTGGATGGTGTGAAAGTCCTTTCCCCGTGTGACTGTTAGTGTCCTGTGGGGTCGCCACCGGTATTCTACCTTGTGGGCACGGAGGATCAGAGTGAGTGGCTTCAGCGATCTACGCCAAGCTAAGGTGCTGTTAGATAGATCAGAGTAGAGCGAGATGTCCATGTTCTCAAATCGGAAGGGGGTTTTGGTTCGAAAGGCTGATAAAATCGCCGTTCTGTGCCTGTTGTTGCGGAGGCTCAGGATAACATCCCGTGTGGTGTTGGTTGGCGCATTCGGTGGTTTGGGGATTCTGAAGATCCCTTCTGGGGTGATTGTTGCGAGTTTTCCTTGTGGTAGGATTGCAAGTAGCATCCGGTCAATTAATAGAGGTAGGTCGGCCTCTGCAATGTCCTCACGGACTCCCTTTATTTTTATGTTGGACGCCCGCCTAGCGTCTTCAAGCGCCGCGAGGCGATGGTCGAGTTGCCGGTTCTGTTGTTCCCAGCCTTGTACTGTGTGTTGTAGTACTGTTATGTCCTGAGTGTGGGTCAGGGACGAGCCCTCCAATTTGGAGATGCAGCCTGTTAGGCCCTGCAGGTCTGCGCGGAGCGTTTTGATTTCCTCATGGAAGCTGTGTTTTAAGTCCGCCATGAGCGCCTTCATGACCGCTACAATGATCGGTTCTGCATCTACTTCTTTGCCACAGTGTCGTACCTTCCGCAGTGGGTCTGGGGTCAGTAGATACCCCCCTTCTTCATCGGAAATGTCTTCGGAGAAATCCGAACACCCGCCGTGTTGGGCCGCCATGTTAGTTTCAGAGGCGCCTCGTGCTTGCATCCACATCTCCCCTATTGTGAGACCTGATGGGGGCTTGTGTGGTACCGTCTTCTTCCCCTTTCTCCCCATTTGGTCTTGGGGTGTTTGCTGGCAAGCAAGGGTAAATGTGGGGGGAAATTTTGTTTGTTTTTCGCCGTTTGGGGTTCGGAACTCCCTTTGCATGCGATTAGTCTCTTCAGCGTACATGCTCCGCCTCCCTCTTTAATATTTTTATTAGTGATATTGCAGAAGGTCTTGATGGTAAGGTGTTTCATTTTGCGGATGATACTAAGATATGTAACAGGGTTGATGGTCCAGGAGGGA
The DNA here is from genome assembly GCF_036172605.1 of Pelobates fuscus. NCBI lineage: Eukaryota > Metazoa > Chordata > Amphibia > Anura > Pelobatidae > Pelobates > Pelobates fuscus. The sequence continues at coordinate 67,552,486 of NC_086326.1, forward strand.
TAAGCCAAATGGCAAATGATTTAGGTAAACTAGAAAAAGGGTCAGAGTTGTGGCAACTGACATTTAATGTGGATAAGTGCAAGATAATGCATCTTGGACGTAAAAACCCAAGGGCAGAGTACAGAATATTTGATAGAGTCCTAACCTCAACATCTGAGGAAAGGGATTTAGGGGTGATTATTTCAGATGACTTAAAGGTAGGCAGACAATGTAATAGAGCAGCAGGAAATGCTAGCAGAATGCTTGGTTGTATAGGGAGAGGTATTAGCAGTAGAAAGAGGGAAGTGCTCATGCCATTGTACAGAACACTGGTGAGACCTCACTTGGAGTACTGTACACAGTACTGGAGACCATATCTTCAGAAGGATATTGATACCTTAGAGAGAGTTCAAAGAAGGGCTACTAAACTGGTTCATGGATTGCAGGATAAAACTTACCAGGAAAGGTTAAAGGATCTTAACATGTATAGCTTGGAGGAAAGACGAGACAGGGGGGATATGATAGAAACATTTAAATACATAAAGGGAATCAACACAGTAAAAGAGGAGACTATATTTAAAAGAAGAAAAACTACCACAACAAGAGGACATAGTCTTAAATTAGAGGGACAAAGGTTTAAAAATAATATCAGGAAGTATTACTTTACTGAGAGGGTAGTGGATGCATGGAATAGCCTTCCAGCTGAAGTGGTAGAGGTTAACACAGTAAAGGAGTTTAAGCATGCGTGGGATAGGCATAAGGCTATCCTAACTATAAGATAAGGCCAGGGACTAATGAAAGTATTTAGAAAACTGGGCAGACTAGATGGGCCAAATGGTTCTTATCTGCCGTCACATTCTATGTTTCTATGTTTCTATGTGTGCTTATGGAATGTAGTGTATGGGGATACCAGTTTGTGTAGGTGATGCATTGTGTTTGTGAGTAGTGGAAGCAGTGTGTTTTTGTGTAAGGAATAGAACGTAGTGTGTGTTTGTGTATATGGGATGTATTGTGTGTTTCTGGTTGTGTGTAAGGGATGCATTGTGTGAACCTGTGTTTGTATGCATAAGGGATGCAAGGTGTGTTTCTGTGTATGTAAGGGATGCAGTGTGTGTGTCTGTAAGGGGTGCATTGAGTGTGTATAAGAGATGCATTGTGTTTCTGTGGATGCATTGTCTTTGTGTGTAAGGGTTGCACTGTGTGTGTGTAATGGATGCATTGTGTGTTTCTCTGTGTGTAAGGGAAGCATGTTGTGTTTCTGTGTGTGTAGGCATGCATTGTGTGTTTCTGTGTATGTATAGGGATGCATTGTGTGTGTGTGTGTGTGTGTGTGTGTGCATAGTCCTGCCCTCTGTCCTACAGAGCTCTCCCTTACGTCCCTTAGAACTCTCCCCTGCCCCTTAGTGGTCTCTCCTCTGCTCCCCTTTCCCTTAGTGGTCTCTACTCAGCCCTCCATTCCCTTAGTGATCTCTCCTCTTCTCCCCGACTTTCCATTAGTGGTCTCTCGTCTCCCCCTTAGTGATCTCTGCTCTCCTCTGCCCTCCTTAGTGGTCTCTCCTCCTCCCCCTTTCCATTAGTGGTCTCTCTTCTCCACCCTCTTTCCATTAGTGGTCTCTCCCCTCTTTCTCCTCTTTCCATTAGTGGTCTCTCCTCCCTCCCCCCTCACCCTTAGTGGTCTCTCCTCTCCCCCACCCTCCCCTAGTGGTCTCTCCTCCACCCCCTCCCTCCCTTAGTGGTCTCTGCTCTCCTCCCACCCTCCCTTAGTGGTTTCTCCTCACCCCCCTCCCCTAGTGGTCTCTCCACCACCCCCTCCCTCCCTTAGTGGTCACTCCACCACTCCCTCTGTCCCTTAGTGGACTCTTCCCCCCATTCTCCTCACCACCCCCTCCCTTAGTTGACTCCAACCCATGTTCTCCTCACCCTCCCATGTTCTCCTCACCCCCCTCCCCTAGTGGGTGCTCCCCCTTAGTGGTCTCTCCTCTCCCTCCCCTCCCAGTGGTCGCTCCACCACCCCCTCCCTCCCTTAGTGGTCTCTACCACCCACGTTCTCCTCAACCGCCCTACGTTCTCCACACCCCACTCCACTCCCTTAATGGACTCTTCCCCCCCATTCTCCTCATCCTCCCTACCACGTTCTCTTCACCAACCCACTCCCTAAGTGGACTCTTCCCCCCCACACACGTTCTCCTCACCCCCCCCTTAGTAGACTCTCCCCCCCTCATTCTCTTCACCCCCTCTCCCTGTGTTCTCCTCACCTCCCCTTCCCTGTGTAGCGTGGCCAAGCTCCTGTCCAGTCCGCGGTACAGGATCTTTTATTTCCTGTACCCGGCCGGACTGACAGGAAGTGCTCACTGATGTTCCTGTATCTGTTATTCGGCTTTGACTTTAACCCCTTTCTGACCAATGACTTACCAGGTACGTCTGCCAAAAAATGGTCGGTAATGACCGCGGACGTACCTGGTACGTCATTTAGTAAATCGACCACTTACTTGATCGCTGGCGATCCCCCGCTGATCCTGGGGTCTGCCTGGGAGCATGGGCAGACCCCCACTGCCTGATCCACCATTCCAGAGCCATGTGATTGCGGGGTCCTCGCGATCAAATAGCCGGCTTGTGCAGTTTCTATGTGGAGGTCAAATATACCCTTAATACCTTAGGTAATCTTCTTTTAAAAATTATATACATGTGAAGGGTTATTCAGCGATACCTGACAGATATCAGTGTTACAATGTAACTTTAGTTAATTTTTTGGGGAAAAAAAATGGTTTGGAAATAGCAAAGTGCTACTTGTACTTATTGCCCTATAACTTTCCAAAAAAAGCTAAGAACATGTTAACATTGGGTATTTCTAAACTGAGGACAAAATTTAGAAACTATTTAGCATGGGTATTTTCTGGTGGTTGTAGATCCAAAACAGATTTTGGGGGTTAAAGTTTTGAAAAAGTGTATTTTTTTATTTTTTCCATCATATTTTATAATTTTGTTTATAGTAAATTATATGATATGATGAAAATAATGGTATCTTTAGAAAGACCATTTAATGGTGAGAAAAACAGTATATAATATGTGTGGGTACAGTAAATGAATAAATTACAGCTAAACACAAACACTGCAGAAATGTTAATAGCCCTGGTCCTTAACGGTAAGCAAATTGAAAAACGGTCTGATCACTAAGGGGTTAAACTTGGAGTTTGCTCTCACAATGCGAAACAACTTTACCCAGTATGCATTGCACCTGGGAGGTTTATAGCGCCGACCCTGTGCATGCTGGAGTCTGTGGGTAGCACATGGCATCGAGTGTGGAGGTGATGGAGTGGTTTTTGCATTCTGGAAATTTTTTGCAGCGGTTTGGGGACTATTTGGAACTTTTTTTTGGTGCATTTCTCAAGTGGGGGAAAGGTAGGGAGCTGAGCTTTGTCATTTGCATGCATTTTACTGTGTGTTAAGCATTGTGGGTTGGTTTCCATGCCAGTTAATTTTGACTTTTTTCTGACCTCCGGAACGGATGAATTAGTTTTCAATGCATTCCTATGGAAAACCATGTTTCAGTTTACAAATTTTTTGCAATACGAAATGTCCCGGAGAGCCGCATTAAATTCGTAAACCGAGGTAACACTGTATACTGATCAAGAAAATAAACAATGAAGCTAGAATACAGGTTTTTCTATCACACGTAACAAGATTGGCATAGTGCTTGCGAGTAAGACCGAAACGTGCTATATGATCATGTATTCAAGCAGAGTGTGGTAGACATGTAGCTAAAATAAAATAAAATGGTTTGATACCACTGGGTTATAAGAAAATGAATGAGAGAGACAGATCAGAAGTAAAACACTTAGAATCTCATCCAGAAATCCTCTGACACCACAAGCAGGCCAGTACCTTTTTTTTTTTAAATTCTTTATTTTTGTTGTGCAGGCTGGTACATAACATTGACAAACGCCACAACAGCGTACTAAAAACATTCATTCACAAAAGCTTGGCAGTGGCTAGTGTGTATGCACAATTTTGTAGTAATATAAACAAGCTTAATTACAGGCTTAACCTTGTCGAAGTTTTACTGCATTGTAGTGTAGTTTGTGTGTAAATTGGCAATGTTTCGCTATATTCTACAGCAGTGGTGTAGATGCTGGAACTTACTAGTCTGCTGATAAAACAAGACATTCGATTCAGAGCAACGTATTAGCAGACATGTAGATTGGTAGTGAATTATAATAAGTGAGTGAGTAAATCAGTTAGCTAAACTGGTACAGTACATCAATACCGTTGACCCCCATGGCTATATTCCTTTAATCATATTAGCAATACGTAGATTACCACAAGACATCCCTCGGTCGCCTCATTAAAGTGCAGACTGTCCTTGGGTCGAGCAGTGCGGCCCTATGGCCCATGCATAGTATTACATGCAGACAGATATAGGAAATGCATTTATCGAGTAGTAGGAAACCTTTCTCATGTGCCTACAGGTTTAAGCCTTATGCTATACCGGGGCTCATGATGTATGTACATGCTATGGTTAGTCGTTATTCTAAACGGTAAGCTGTTTCTGCACGCTGAATTTCAAGGAAGCTGTGCAGATTTTAAGCCATTTTAAGCACCGACATGGCTTTGGAATAAACTGTGAATTTTACATAGTACTTTGAAACAAGCTAGGTTTGCATGAGTAAAGAACAATGAATAGTTCAAGCACAGGCTGTCACATTCTAAGCGCAGCATAGAACATGTTAAAAGTTGACTATGCAGAACCACTCAGTAAGATCATAAAAAAAAAAAAAAAACGGTGTCTCAGTAAAATGATAACTAAACATATATTCTGAATACATCTCCATTCAACCAATGCCACAGGTAAGCTATGAAAGGAGGTCCTGCTCCATGCCAGATGTATTTTCTCCTCTACCTGTCACCAGGTTTTGTGTGTCATGGTGGGGTTCCTGCTGCAGTATGTCATATCCTATGCCATTTGTGGGCCACAATAGAAAGTCCATCTCCACCTCTGAACTGATGTCTCCCCTCTTCTTCATAAAAATGTTCTGGTCCTGCTGGATTCCTTGCTGCTCAATGCTCGGCCTCAAAACCTTGCTTCTTTGGCTCCAAGCCTTAGAGGGGCTGGTGAGCAGTGTACAAAAGACCTCCAAATCCCATCAATTGCATCTTGAGCCCACAGGCTCCCCGAAATACGAACCTGACCCTGGAATCATGGACGGCTGCGTGAAGATAGTGCCATGTGGGCCCCTGGCCCAAAGGAGGAATAGGTAGTTGCTGTGGCAGCATGCTTAATCTGCACTGCTGTAGGAGCAGTTACTGTGGACCAGCTGTTGATTTGGTTTTTAAGATTCCTGGCCGTGTGCCTTAAATCTGGTGATGCCTAGGTACCGCCCCCGAGTAAGCTTTGGATATTTAATTCATGAAAACAATTAATCAAACTACTTGCAAAATTTAATAGATGGAATAGTCACTTCTAGGTATAGGGGTCAATTGAAACTCCAGTTCTCTTATTTAGCAATTTGTGAGTTATCTGGCACTGGAGCATCAGCTGTATTTGTTATCCCTTATACACTGCATTAAGTATAAGGGGATGGCTCAGTCAGGCCCCACCTGTGTAATAGTGGTCCTGGCACAAAACAATATTATATTTAAAGAGTACCAACATAGTCAGCTCTGTTATTCAATAGTTAGACAAACAAACTGCAAGTTAATGTGGGAGAACAAGTTTGTGATACAGGACATGTTGGTCGTTTTCTGTCTGTTATCTGCCTGTGTGTCTATTTATCCATATTAATCTACGAGATTGAGATAGGTTATATAATTATGTTGCAGCCTTATAGAATTCTATAGATGTGAATCTGGTGTGAATAGAGTTGGGACAGGATGTTGGAAGAGTGAAATAGTCAGTCATAATGGTGTGACATAGGATGATACACTGATCAGCCACAACATTTAAACCACTGACAGGTGACGTAAATAACACTGACTATATCATTACAATGGCACCTGTCAAGGGGTTGGATATATTGGGCAGCAAGTGAACAGTCACTTCTTGAATTTTCATGTGTTGCAAGCATGAAAAATGGGCAAACGAAAAGATCTGAGTGACTTTAACAAGGGCCATATAGTGATGGCTAGACAACCGGATCAGAACATGTATGCAGTGATTACTACCTACCAACAGTGGTGAAGGAAGGACAACCAGTGAACTGGTGTCAGGGTCATGGGCGCCCAAGGATCATTGATGCACGTGGGGAGTAAAGGCTAACCTATCTGGTCCGATAACACAGAAGAGCTACTGTAGCTCAAATTGCTAAAAAAAACAAAAACATAGTGCTAACCATGATAGAAAGGTGTCAGAGCACAAAGTGTATCACAGTTTGCAACATATGGGGCTGTGTAACCTCAGACTGGTCAGAGTCCCCAATGAGGTTCCATGTCCACCACCAAAAGCTTCTTCAATGAGGACGTGTTAAAACTGGACCATGGAGCAATGGAAGCAGGTTGCTGGGTCTGATGAATCCCGTTTTCACATAGATCAGGTGGATGGCTGGGTGCATGGGTGTTGTTTAACTGGGGAAGAGATGGGAAGAAGGTAGGCCGGTGGAGGCACTGTTATGCTCTGGGCAATGTTATGCTTGAAAACCTTTGGTCCTGACATTCATGTGGATGTTACTTTGAAATGTACCACCTACTTAGAGATTGTTATAGACCACATGCACCCCTTTATGGCAATGGTGTTCCATGATGTCAGTGGCCTATTTCAGCAGGATAATGCACCCTCCCACAATGCAAAAACTGTTTAGGAATTGTTTGAGGAACATGACAAAGAGTTCAAGGTGTTGCCTGATTGAGCATTTCGGGGATGTGCTGGAACAACAGATAAGATCCATGGAAGCCCCACCCTGTAACTTGCATAACTTAAAGGATCTGCTGTTAATGTTTTGGTGCCCAGTACCATAGGACATGTTCAGAGGTCTTGTGAATCCATGCCTCAATGCATCAGAACTGTTTTGGCAGATCGATTGGGACTTTTACGATATTAGGCAGGTGGTTTTAATATTTTGGCTGATCAATGTATATGGTGATACAATGATTTAGAACAGAAATAGTTTCTTGCATATCAGAGCTACAGGCAATGTACTTTCTCATTTAGATTTGTTTTGATGCATTTGTAAGATTTAGCCTTTGCAAGCTCATGATATACTGAGTGTAATATATGTAATAAATTATAATGTTTACAGTATTCGCTATGTCTCTCCCTCCTATTC